>NC_068981.1:145101284-145118092 GCF_001194135.2 Octopus bimaculoides | reverse complement strand
CATATATATGTACATACATACATAATACACACACACATATATATATATACATACATACATACATATATATGTACATACATACATAATACACACACACACATATATATATATTTATGTATACTCATGCGAATAGGCATATACAAGCACCCTTAAAAACTTCCATATGATGTACATATATAGACATATATAGTAATATAATGTATATACGCAAAAACAAACATACGTGCAAGTACACACACACACACACACACACACACACACACACACACACTTATATATATATAAAATACAGAAACTCATTATACGCACGAAATCAGTATCATATATCTTGGTGCGATTTAATTGACGAGAGGACTACAATTTTAATTAAAGTTCGGTGATATAAGCTAAGCCAGATCTGTAACAGCTTGCCTGAACAGAATTTATAAGGTCTTACAGGTTGAAGCTACGTTGGTTACAAAATATTACATTCTGACTGAGGCAGGGATGCAACACTTTGGTCATTTAACAGCTGGGTGTTCAAACAGCGATCATTCATGCGTTACATTGTATGAGAGTTAATAATAACAATATTCCTTTGTACTATAGGCACAAAACCTGAGATTTTGAGGGGAGGGGGCTAGTCGATTTCATCGAACCAATATTTCACTGGTACTTAATTTAAATACCCCGAAAGGATGAAAGGCAAAGTCGACCTCGGCGGAATTCGAATCCAAAATGTGAAGTCAAACGAAATACCACTAAGCATTTCTCCCGGCGACATAATGATTCTACCAGCTCGCCGCCTCATGATAACAACAACAACAACAATAATAATGATAATCCTTTCTATTTTGTGGAGGGGGTTAGTTGATTAGATCGACCTTAGTTGATTAGATCGACCTTTTCGAGCATAAAAGGGTGAAAGGCAAAGTCGACCTCGGCGAATTCGAACTCAGAAATTGAGGTCAAACGAAATCCGCTAAGCATTTCACCCGGCGAGCTAACGATTCTGTCAGCTCACCGCCTAATAATAATAATAATAATAATAATAATAATAATAATAATAAACAACTTCTGTAAACAATAAGACCGAAATCAATTATGCAATAAAATCATAACAGCAAAATTCATGGTGTTACTCTGCTACTTACGAGCGCAGAAAATAAAGCCACAGACTCTCGGTGCAGAGCAGCAGGTTTAGCTATTATAATTGTGGTAGAAGCGCTACTTAAATATTTTCTACCTCGAAGGGTTAAGACGAGCAAAAGTGGGCAACAACAATGATAGGATCTATCGGCTGCCGATACAACAGCACTGTCGGCCGTAGCTTCGAAAAAGGCGGAAATCGTCTTGTCTTCGGTGTCAGAAACTAATCAGAAAGACGAGGGACTCGTCCCATGATCATAACCAACGAGGACAATGACGAGAAGATAAAAGAAATGTGTCCACAGCAATAGGAACGGTACCAGATTCCAGTCACTGAAACATTACGAGTCACACTTCTAAAGAGAGTGACTTCAAGCCCGGTACAGTAAGAACAACAGCCAGACATCTTGTCTCTCTGCCGTAACAAGCAAGAACAGTACCGTGCAATCGTATTGTGACGAGAAGCTGATGGTAATGAAAGACGGACAAAATTTGAAGAGGAAAAGGAGGAAACACACTTCAGCTAACCGAAAGCAAGCAGCGGAAAACAACGATAAAAGAAAGTGAGAAAGTGAGGATGATTCCTTTATACACTTTATATACCTGCTTCCGCACACATCACATGCTCGTATCGGAATAGTCTTCTCTCTTTCACACTAAATCGGGGATCTCTTAAATTCAGTTTTGCTCTTAGCTTACTTTTACTCCGCAGTTATACACACTAACAGTACATATGCGGCGGTTCATACTTGCTCTCTAGTTTTCTCAAATTCTCTGCATTCATGGGCAATTAAAGTTCGTCCAAAAGCATCATGCAAGCTGCTTTTCACTCTGGGAGAGAAACTCTTTGTTCCGAGAGAGGTAATTGCTTCCTGAACTTATCCATTTTACTTTGGTGACTACGCTTTCAGAATTCCCACTGCCATTGCTAAATAGGTTACTTAAGTACAAAATAGTTTCAAATACTTTTTAGAAGTTGTTCGGGTATAAATTGAATTAATTGTTACTAGTTATTGTATGACACCCTTCTCCCTGTTCTTTTTTTTAACTATTTTCTTGCATGATGATGCTATAATATTCTATTATACGAACCATGCGTGAAATTTTGAGGGGAGGGGAATAGTCGATTACATCGACCCCAGTGTTCAACTGGCACTAATTTTATCGATCCCGAAGGATAAAAGGCAAAGTCGACCTCGATGGAATTTGAACTCAGAACTCAGACAGGCGAGATGCCGCTAAGAATTTTGCCTGGCCCACCGCCTTTATTATTATAATAATATACAAATTATAAATATCCCCACTTGTCTCTTTAACCACTTTTTATAACATGTATGAATGGCAATAAAATAAAAAGACTGATTTTAAATAAAACCTTTCTCTGTGGGTTCAAATACTTCCAAGGTCATCCTTGTCTTTCAATGTTTCGAGCTCGATAAAATAAAAGACCCGTCAGTATTACCTTTCAGACTTTAGAGGTCGATAAAATACAGTATCGGTCATGCACTTGGGTCAGTGAAATCGACTATTTCCTACTCAAAATTCTAGGCCCCGTGCCTAGAGCAGAAAGCATTATAACGAATTTTATCAATTCTAGATGGTGACTGAGAAGAAATTAGCTCAGTTTGGAGGGAGATTTGTGCTTTGAATTTAGATGTTAGTACACATAGGCACATACTTATTTTAGGTACCTTGCAATCATGAGAGTTCTACTACCTCGACTGGTATAGGCGTAAACTACAACAGATGGTGTGATGACTATTATAAGGTACGGAATATAGAATAACAAAAAAAGAAAATGTTTTGTGATACGACGTTTTCATATAATGAGCTCAGCATTAATAATTATCGAGGAAACTAAGCCCATAGAAAGCCTCTATGCTGCTGCTCGACCTGATAGATATAGACATCTCCCATAAATAACATCGTACTCATGTTAGAGGAGGGAAGTATATAACGTTACGTCATATTAATCTTTGATAGCGTTAGAAACATAGGATGAACATCATTGGAATACGTGTGATCAAAGACAATGCTGAATTAAGAAAAATTTTGAAATCTGTATATCTGACAAATATTTGGTTGTTGGGCTGAACACAATATCTTCCAGCATTTATGCTTCCATGATGCAGTCATTTGATTTCAGACCAATGAAATTCTTCACTCTATGATTGTCCAAACTACTTGGCCGTTTGTGAATCTGTCCAATTCTCTCAAAGATTGATGACACCACGATCAACCTTTCTTACGCTTACTTTACGCATCTTTCTCTTAATTGACACCCAAGAGCCATATATGGTGTTTGGCTGCCATGTAACATACAATGTAATCAGCTTGTATCATTACATCAATGCCGATAATAAAATATGGGTAGCATGACAGAGCATTAGTCGTGGCAGAGAAACCAATTAATTTATACTCAGCACTAACAATATAAAAGGAACAGGCAGATATTGATGCCCTTCTTGTGATCATTATCGGATTGTTGTAAGTGGAATAGTTACTGACAGGAATTGAAGTGCTGTAGTGAACTCGGTTCAAATGAGAAAGAGGCAAGTTTCCAAACTTCTCAACACACACAGACACACACACATGTATGTATGCATACGTATGTAAATATGTGCATTTATGTACATATACATCTCTCTCTCCCTCTTTATATACCGTATATAAAACAAATTACAATTTTGAGCCGTACTTTCCATGTTATAATGAAACAATTGCAACTACAGAATTAAAAATAATACCACAAATGTCAGTCTTTGTTTCAATATATTCTAATATATGTATATACATAACGCGGCGAGATGGTAAAACCGTTAGCTCGCCGGACAAAATGCTTAGCAGCATTTCGTCCGGTTTTACGTTCTGAGTTCAAATTCCACCGTGATCGACTTTGCCTAGTATCCTTTTCGGTGTCGATAAAATAAATACTAGTTGAGTTTCAGGCCTCGTGACTATAGTAGAAAAATATGTGTATATGTTCGTGTGAATGTATATATATATATACACCTACTCTTGAGTTGGATCTGTAGATTTTGAATTGGATTTGATGCTTGCGTATATACAGTATCTTAAACTTTTGAATTCCTAAATGTTGTTTATTTTACTGTGAACGCTTTCTTATCGTACTTAGCCATTTCTCAATTCCTATAGGTTGATGCACTCTGATTTTTAAGAGCCCTCACAACAAAATCATATATATAAGATGTGTGTGTGTATGCGTGTGTTAAAACATACGTGTATAAAGCCTTTTACTCTGTTACTTGTTTTAACTATTGAATTGCAGCCATGCTATAGCACTATCTCGAAAGGTTTCATTCGATCAAATAGATTTCATCCATAAATATGGTGGATGCAGCCCGAAAGTTGTTTGTAAGATAGGTTCAGGAAGTATAGAGTTTGTGCGCAGGCTAGAAAGGATATCGTTCATCATACCATCTCGAACGTACATCAAAGAATTGCTGTCACACTAGATTTAGAAAAGACTACATCTACTATTTGTAGTGGCGTTAGTTTTGCAGATAAAGTAAAAAAAAAAGTAACACTTACCATTTGTGAGTCTAAAAGGGAAATAGAAGCTTAAATCTACGCTTACGTTTGATGCAATTCATTTAGGTTATTAATGTGGAGTTTCACATTGCAATGTTCATGGTTCAGTTTAATATTCCTTTCTTCCTTAACAGGGAGGAGCAGGCCTGTTTTCTCTCGGTAGTAGCTATCGCGAAAGAAGTAGTGTGGAAGACGGGAGTGAAAGGGATTGTGACGCATTTTTATCTCCAGCCTTGGGTTCGTTGACGTTTTCCTTTTCCATATGAAAAGAAAAATAAGGCTGGAGAAGAAATGCCTGTCGCACGGTGTGTTTCGGAAAAGATGGAAGTCTGCGGCAAGTGTGTTGAGAGTGAAAGAACCTGTTTAAGCGAGTATAGGAAAGGAAAAATATAAAGTCTTCAGTGGGGTTACCCACGTCCTCCGCTTCATTTTAAGCATCCGATTCTTTTTCTTTGCCAATATTCGATTTTGTAATTTTTAAATGTTCATCCTTCGTTCTATCAACTCCATTCTATCCCCGACCCTCTTATCTGTTTGTCTACTCTTGTTTTCGTCCTCTCTCAATTTAAAGCTATATGGTTAATAAAGAAAAGAGTTTAACATTTCTTTGAGAATCCCAGACCATTAGTTTCCGGACAACAAGATTTCTAAGACGTGCAGTCCAACAAAATCGAACGTCTCCTGCATATTGAAAAGTATTGCAGACCACACATTTAAAAATAAGTACAAAACCTGAAATTTTATTTTTGGAGGTGGGGGTTGGGGATTCAGTTGATTATATCGTCTACTGAAAAACAGCATTTCTGAAAGTTATTTCTAGTATTTTTATTGTTTCTAGTTGACATTTATCATCACGCGCACGCACACTAAGGTATAGAGTGATGAGAAATAACATTTACTGGTTGTTGAATCAAATTTGTGATATGTAGGGAGTGACAGTAATTTTTCGCCTCTCAAAGTTTATTCAAACACACACATAACACTCACACTCTTCACGCACATATAAAATCCATTCAAAAACAAATCAATTAAACACACACACTAGAAGAAACTAATTTAGAAAAACAAATTGAAAATGTAACTTAGTTGGATGACGATTTCAAATGAAGTTTGTTTTGACAGTTCCATTAGCAGTAGTAAATCCTGCTAGTTAACCCTAGTACTGCACCCAATCTGTTTAGGATACGTGACAACAGTAGACTTTAGAAAAATAGACATGTTTAAACTCTTCCAACGATAGCTATCTTCTTTTGACTCTATCACGATTTCAATCATGGTATAAAAATATATCGACGTCTCCTGATTGGCGTTAAACTATCTATAAAAGGAGGCGATAAATTTTAAGGCATTTCTCTTATCATCTTCAGATTGCATCGCCAATATGTCTTGTGTTACTGACACTGTGCCTAGCATGATAAGGCCGATAGCTACCATATAGTTAAGTGAAGGCTAACATACTCAATGTAGTGAAAAATATCAATTAGTAAAATTTACACCTGCGACAGAAAGAAAGTTAATGAGCGTTAATGAAGATTGTCAAGAAAAGAATGAAAGACAACTCGTAAATCTAAATTGATTAAAAATCAAGTGAGTGCATGTTGTGTGATATGAGTTTTAATTGGTAAATACAGTGATCACTCCGAATTTAGTCTTACCAATACTTCGTCAGTAAAGCTTTTTCTTATATACACATATTAGGCCTTAGATTGAATGAATATATAAATTTTCAGAAAAAGGTTCATTATTCAGGTAATGTATAATAATAACATACTTGTTTTAATGTATTATATAGATGCGAGTGGAATCAATTTCTTTTTTAGAAATGATTCACATCCTATCACTCGAGAGACGAAGAAAAAATTTAATTTGAAATCCCACTTTTATTTCCGTCACGCGATAAAGATGAGAGCATTTCTGTCACTACCATGGGAAAATATGTGAGAGGTGAAGCAGCATTTTCGCCGTACCAAAACTCATTAATTTCCTCTGTACTCTCAGAGTACAATAGTATCTACCTAAATAATTCCACTATCTATAATAGAGTGTTTTTAAGGATTAATTGTGACGATTAAAAACAATAACTGTCAAATAAACCTCAGCGCTAAATAGACAGAGATTGTAAACGACAGCGCATGTCAAGAAGAAATGAAGCAATACATTTAGAAAAAGAAAAAAAAAAAAATCACAGCTGTGAATCTGAATGTAAACAAGTGAGAACAAGTCAGAAGCTGTTATCGAAAACTTGCTGGGGGACATAGTAATATTTAGGTCGAGAAATAATGGGATGATGCCTAAAGTACAAAACCTGAACTTGCTTATCTTCATAAAGAGAAAATCCCCTCCTTCTAAACAATGATATTATTGTCTTTCACGACTGCAACTTAGAAGCCAGAAAAAAAAAAAAAAAAAGAAAATTGATAACATATTTGACACTCAGTTTTAGAGTATATTAAATAGTATGGCATGTTGGATATTTTCCTTTTCGTGGGTAGCTCGATTAATTAATTTTCTTTAACTAAACACTTTGAAACTTCGTATACTGGTAGAATGTGTCATATAAAACATCTTTTACTCTTAGCGTTGTTGAGAAAAGTTTCTATTTATGAAGTTATTTCGTGTTAAAGTTGTCTTTCGGTAATTTCAACCAATCAATGACGTGTATTCAGCTGAATAAAATTACTGCTGTTGTTTGTCAAGAACTATCGGCAGTGTATATTTCGTTTGTCACTCCTATGACATCGTTCGTGCGTTTGTACTGGTTTTAGCTTTAGGGTTTTAGGGCTAGGGTTAGAGTTTTAGGGTTAAGGTTACAGAAAAAAGTGAAAAATGAAGAAATGGGAGGGGGAGGGATAAGGGGGGGGGGTTAAAAATTCCGATCTTTTGCAATTTTCCGGAATCTCCGTATCCGAAAAGCTAGGTTTTTGGCAAAAAAAAAAAAAATTATTATTTGCGAGAAAATGGGGTGATGAGGGAACGGGAAGTCTTTCGGAAAATAGCATTTGAAAAACAGGAAAAAACCCCCCGCTAAAAGCAGTAGAAATGCACGAACGATTATGGTGGTGTCATGAGGTAAACGTGCTTCAGATACACTCATTTATTCATACAAACGTAACTGAGATGAAATATGTCATAAATAACAATGACAAACAAAATATACACCGCCGGAAGTTGTTGTTGACAAACAACAGCAGTAACTTTATTCAGCTCAATAGACGTCATTGATTGGTTGAAATTACCGAAATACGACAACTTTAACATGAAATGACTTCGAAAATACGAACTTTTCTCAACAACGCTAAGAGTAAAGATGTTCTATATGACACATTCTACCAGTATCCGAAGTTTGAAAGTGTTTAGTTAAACAAAAGTAATTAATCAAGCTTCCCACGAAAAGGAAAAGATCTGACATGTCTTTCAGGAAGTTGCCCTTTCATTATCAAACATATATATATCCCACAGATTTTTCGTTAAAAAAAAACGACATAGAGCTGTATTGTAGCGGCGGAACTAGCAATATGCCGACTCATATTTAAATTATGATATTTGCCTATTATCAGCTAAGACACCGAAATGATATTTTAAACAACTCAAAAATCCACTCTGTTATATCAAGAATTAAAGGTGTGATTAATCCAGAAGTCCAAATAAACTAAGGAATTATGAGTTTATAATCTGTTGATTTAAATCTCCTGGAACATGTAAACATGATTTATCATTTCAGTACACCGTACATACTCAGTCGGGTATATTCGAATATATTGCCTTCAATACACGACTAGAAACTATTTAATCAAACTCGGGAACCCGATAAGGAAAGTAGACATCATTGGAAATTGAACTCAGAACGAAAAGAGACACCATAATGTATTTGATTCAAAGTTTTCACTAATCTACTACCCAGTAACGTGTAGTATTGAACATTAAAAAAATAACATTTTCTATTAATTAACAATCAGTATATTTACTGAAATGGATTCCCTGAAGCAGCTGGTATTGAATATTTATCAAACAATATTACGGACATAAATTGTATATTTTAAACATCTATAAAGCCCTTGAGTAAATCAGCAAAGGTAATCGATACTTCAAGCATCTCAAAGACTTGAAACAAAATCAAACCTTCTGTAAATAAAGTAAATAAATAAACATAAATATCACATATATAAAGTGAGTTACCAAAAGCAATTTACCTGGATCATCTCTTCTATATTATTTCGCTGGAGTTTTTTTTATGCGTCATCATTAATATAGACTATGATTTGGAGTTGATTAAATTCTTAGTGCCTTGAGATTATATGCGGTGGTTAAATTCTTTGAAAGATTTCTAGATTCGATAGTACTGGACAAACAACTGATTGAAAAAAATCAAATTATAGAAAAACGAAACATGAGTTACGAAAGTTCAACTGAAAGGGATATAGTCAAATCTCTCATGTGTTCTATAAAAAACGCTTATGATATTAACCAACAAAGAAATTTGAATTAAAATCTCCATTATATTGCATGTTGTCTAAAAACAATGAAAAATACAGTATTATAGTCTGATATTTGCCCGAAATAAATGAAGAAGTATACGATGGTTTAGCTCACTTAGGGTTAAACAATGACGCGAAATATAGTTATGAGATGAAGTATTTGTTACCCTGTTTCCAATTCAAACATTCTTGAAAAAATTATTGGCAGTACAATTGAACAAAGCCAAATTGAATATTCTTCACCTCACAAAATCATTTGTGTCAAAGTTTATAACCTATAAAACTGGAAGAGATTCAAGTAACAACAAGCACATAAGTACATTTGAATTTTGTGTTTAATTTACAAAGGAACCACAGATGTAAGGCAAATATTTGATTAAATTTATTAATACAATTTGATTATCCTTTGTAGCTGAGTAGTGTTTCGTCATCCTGAAAAAGTTATTTATCACAAAATTCTACCTACCTACCAACCTACCTACCTACCCACCTACCTACATACCTATCTATCTATCTATCTATCTATCTATCTATCTATCTGATGGTTATTCCCTCGTGACTGGAGAAGACTATCACTGACTACGAAGAAAAATCAGGCAAAATTCTACTTTACACTTGTGGCTCCTCTGGTAACTAATGATCCCAATTCTTGATAGACATAAACGGCTGCAGATATTACTGATGAAATTTCTCCCATTCACTACATTAGCAGCGCGTTTCCAAGCAGTTCATTTCAGTTCATCATGTAAAATACGCGTTTCTTCAAAAATACTCACTCTTTCCTTTAATCGGTTCCTACACTGGCGGCGATGACACATTGCTTTCCTGGTTGACTTTCTATATTTCACATACCTTCAACAATGAATTCATACAATCTTAAAATCGTAGTATTGATTTTTGCTGGGAACGCTTTCCACAAACAAATTCACCGTATAGTATCTTTTTAGGGATTCTCTGATTATTCATGCAAACAATGTGTCCAGTCCAGCGCAATAGGTGCTTGTGCATCATTGTCGCAATGCTCAGGATGTCGGCTTCCCTCAAGACATTGGTGGAATATATTTAAGGCTCTCAAATTTAGTGTTTGATCCTAACATGGCATCGCAAGGCGAACAAAAGTTGTTGTGTACCATGCGTGTGTGCTAACATCGCTACTTTACTCAAGTGAGACGTGGACCATTAACAGACATTATGTAAGGGTCATTGGACGCTTCCATCATATATATATATATATATATATATATATATATATATATACGTATGCATGTGTGGCTTCTTGCAGTTGCTTTTCTTTGTAGACATAGCAATCAAATCTTGAAATGTTTGTCACAGCATTCCATCATAGCTTAACATTAAACGGGGTTAAAGAATGAACAGAAAAAAAATAATGTAAATAGCAGGAATATAGAATAATTTTGGATGCTGAACGACATAATACTGCGAAAAAGAGTTTTAGTAGTTAACTGTACTTATATATTTTTGATTCTCTGGATTTCTTCTTCTCGAATTGCGAACGATTTAAAGACGACTAAACTGTATCCAGTTCCAATTCAGAACATAGAATGAAAGTAAATTCAGCAAAGTATTTAGTTCGTTGTACTATCATTTTTATCAACGCAGTATTCCACCGACTACTATCAGAATTAAAATTTGTTATAAACTTAGGGTCAAATTATTATCACCAGATCAGATCTGAGTTCAAGAAAACTTTGAGTGTATGACAATCGAAATAAGCATTAGCCATTTCTTTCTTTAGGCGTTTTGGTAAGATAAATGGTGTACCAGCAACTGTATAAACTACGCTAATAAAACAAAAAGGACCTACTTCCTTTACACACTTTAGACGATGCACAATGTGGATGACGACAGAGATCTAAGCATTGAATGGATATGGTACAAAAATGGTATACAACTGGCTAGATCAGAAATGTCGAGGGCGTAACGGTAGAAGAATCAGAGAAAGAAGCCCCCCCTCCCTAAATTTTTTAAATCTTTCTTTAGTTGTTTTAGTCATTAGACTTTAGTCATGCTGAGGTACTGTCGTGAAACAATTTAATCGAACGAACCGACTCATATCAGTATCTTTTGCCAAATCACTAAGTTACAGGGGCGTAAATACACCAACGGTTGTCTAGCAGTTGTGGAAGACATACATAGGTACAAAGACGCGAGCACGCGCAAATACACAAACACACACACATATACAACAGACGTCTTTCAGTTTCCGTCTACCAAATCTGCTCACAAGGCTTTGGTCAGTCCGAGACTACTGGTAGAAGACACTTGACCACGCAGTGCGACTGAACTCGGAACTATGTGGTTGGGAAGGAAACTTCTTACCACACGACCACGACTGCACCTGAAGCATATTTAGAATGTGTTGACTGATTCGTTATTAGTCAGCTGAATTGCCTCCTCTGTAATCTTTCTGTATGTAGCCTCAGATTCGTAACGTTATATATACAGAGAGAGAGAGAGAGAGAGAGGGAGAGAGAGACAAACAAAATTAATGTAAACAGCAGGTTGCAATCTTTCACCGACAGGGAGAGAATTATAATTGTCACTAAATGTGACTAGAGTGTTATAAAACACCTACATAGCTAGAAATAAGAGCTATAAGGCTCTAATGCTGTAGTTAATGCACATGAATGAAAACATACACTAACAGGGACCATAATTGTCCCCAAAATACCGAATTCTTAAGACTGACGCGTCAGTTTCGGCATTTTCCGTTGCCATCATCAGTTATGTGGCTAGTACTCTAATGTGTCTCTTACATGTACTTTGTAGAGAGTATGTAACTGATTAGGCATGGAATACTTTCTGGCTCCAGAAAGAATTCCTAGTATAAAGGTGACACTGTGTTAATGTTACAGAAGTGAAGTAGGAATAATGTATCGACAGAACGATTGAGGTTTAGAGTTTGTAACGACCATAACGCTATCATTGTGTTATTTATGAGTAGACAGAGAGAGAAAGAGAGAAGAACTAGGGAGGGAGAGGAGAGAGAGAAGGAGAGAGGAACTAGGGAGAGAGGAAGAGGAAGAGGAGAGAGAGAAAGAGTGAGGTACTAGAATGGTTCTTCAGCATGTACTAGTTTTGTTTTTTGGCTGTTGAGCGAAAAGCTATGTTTATATAACAGTGCGTTTGAAGTCTCTTTTCATGGAAATAGTGATTGTCTGTAATAAAGTATCTTCGTGGTATGTGGAATGAAAGGTGATGTCGTTGATAAGGGATTCTGTGATGTTAGAAATGCCAGAAAATAAGTTGTTAATATACAGAAGAGTGTGGGAAATGCGAGCAAAACATTGAAGTCTAGCAAAGTATGGATTGGGAGGAGTCTAGTATCTCACATTGTAACTGTGCATTCGGACAGTGAGTTTTCGTTCTAAGAATTGAGAAATAAATGAAAGCGTAAGAGAGAAAATGTAGCCTGGATGTTCTCCAGTCAGATACAACTTTACTGACGTGGAGGGGCAACGATATTGTTTTCGTTGAAGTTCTCAAGGATGATTGCTCTGCTATACGACTGGGCAGTGGTATACAAAAGCAGTCTCGTTTAGATTAACTCTATACTTATACGGAAGCCATACTGGTGGCCATCGAAGAGAAAGAGACACTGAAAAGACGAAGGAGACGATTGCTATCATTGAGATGTTTGAAGTAAAAAAATGAATTTGTTAATAGTTTGCATGGTCGAAGACACTACTCCTAATGAGAGACAATTGAACTTTATTCTAACGGGGTCGATAAGATAAAGTACCAGTTAAGTCCTGCGGTTGATGATTTAAACTAACACTTCCCTCAAATTTCAGGCTAAAAGTAAAGAATAATTGCAATGTAATTGTTTTGTGAAGAGTAGTTAAGATGTATTTTATTCAATCTCGGAAACGTTTTATGAATCTGCTAAGTATCATTGTAGTTTCACATATTTGCTAAAGTACTTCAGAAAAGCACGAAGGGCATTCAGTTTAATTCTCGATTCTTCTATACAACTTGAAGTTTTCTGTCTATCTTGTAGATCCAGATATAAGATTAGTGAACAGATAATCTGAACGAAAGAAGATTGACGTCCTTGGTGAATTTTTCCAGCTTCTGTATTAATATTTATTTTTAACTCGTGAATACGCTTTACTAATCACGAACTGAAGATATGGTATATATATATATATATATATATATATATATATATATATATATATATATATATATATATATATATATATATATGTGTGTGTGTGTGTGTGTGCGTGTGTGATAGATAGATAGATTTTACACATACATACATTTATGCATTTTTACTTTAAAGTGAGTCCTATCGGGAGATCCTTTTCGGCAGCTTAGGTTAAGGATCGAACCGACATGTTTTACCTTCTATCAATTGGTTGTTTTAGTCGTTAGTCTGCGGCCATACTGGGGCACCGCCTTCAAGAGTTTTTAGTTGAATGAATCAACCCCAGTATTTTTTAAAGCCTGGTACTTATTCTATCGAAGACTTTTGAGGAACCACTAGATACAGGGACGTAAACACACCAACAACGGTTGTCAGACGCTGTGGGGAACAAACACTGGTACAAAGACGCACACGTATCTATCTATCTATCTATCTATCTATCTATCTATCTATCTATCTACCTATCTATCTATCTATCTATCTATCTATCTATCTATCTATCTATACGACTGGCTTCTTTCAGTTTCTGTCTACCAAATTCACTAAAAAGGCTTTGGTCGGCCCGAGGCTACAGGAGTAGACACTTGCCCAAGGTGCCATGTAATGAGACTGATCCCGGAACCATTAGATTGTAAAGTAAACTTCTTACAACTCAGATACGCCTGCACCATGAATATTTCTACACTTAAGCAAAATTCTCCAAAGTCTTCTTCCCAAACAGCCTATGGCTGTCGTGGAAGGTTACTTATTAAAATTTAAATCTTGTGATTGACAACTCATTTAAATAATGGTAGAACGTTGACTTTGAATTTATTTATTCATAACAAATGTTGTAGTGGTATTCTAATATTTATAGTGGAGCCATCTATCTTGCAGCAAGATGTAAATGAAATTTGGCTAATCAAAAAAAAAAAAAAAAAAAAAAAAAAAAAAAATCAAGAAACACCAGCACGCTTCCGGTGTTTTTCAAGGTGTATGTGAGTCAATTTGACGGTATTATTGACAGTGTTAACATCGTTTTGCTTTGTGTCAGTGTTTTTTAAAACACTTTTTTAATTGTTTTGTGTCAGTGTTTTTTAATACACTTTACTCTCTTTTACTCTTTTACTAGTTTCAGTCTTTTGACTGTGGCCATGCTGGAGCACCGCCTTTAGTCGAGCAAATCGACCCCAGGACTTATTCTTTAGCAGCCTAGTACTTATTCTATCGGTCTCTTTTGCCGAACCGCTAAGTTACGGGGACATAAACACACCAGCATCGGTTTTCAAGCGATGTTGGGGGGACAAACACAGACACACAAACACATACACACATACATATTACATACATATATACGACGGGCTTCTTTCAGTTTCCGTCTACCAAATCCACTCACTTTGGTCGGCCCGAGGCTATAGTAGAAGACACTTGCCCAAGATGCCACGCAATGGGACTGAACCCGGGACCATGTGGTTGGTAAGCAAGCTACTTATCACACAGCCACTCCTACGCCTGTTAATTATTTTTGTGCTGCTTTGCAGCAAATTGTCCTTTCTCTTCTCGTTTGAGGAGAGTTAGCTATGGATAGAAAGAAGAATTTATTTTATTCAGACCTTAGTGGGTCTGAATTATCATCGTCAGAAGAGGAACTCGTACGAGCGGGGAAAAGAATGGATGGTCAATTAAAGAAGAAAAGTTTTGCAGAAGTGGCGGAAGTTGCTAATAAAGAGGTGAATCTGTCAATGTTGAAAAGTTATGAGAAGATGGTACACAGAGAAGGTGGTGACGTAAAGTTGTCGTCACCCCAGGAAGTAATAAAAAATATGTATACAAATTATATTCTGCAGAAGATAAGAGAATTGAAATTGTATCAATCTGGCAAGATATAACATATCTTGCCAGAGGAAGTCGATATGGAACAGTGGATGTTCACTTAAAAAGACAGCAAAGGCAAAGCAACCCTCGGCAACCCCGTTAAGGACGGAAAGCGTGGCCCTCCTACCCACATACCTTGGAAGGAGAGCTTTCAGGGTTAGGGTAGAAGAGATCCCACCCGAAATAGATGTGGCTTGGGTAGCGGCGGTTATACTTCTGGGCAACGAAGAGGAAATAGCCGTTCTCCAAGCCATGAAAACAGAAACAACAAATTGAAAAGGACAAACGTTAGATATAATAATACAAAGTTCAATGGAAAACCTAGAAAAATGGTGGAAACAATAACAGTTGGAGATGTGGTATTGAGTAAGGGTGGAGGGTAGAATACCTCGATATTTCAAATGTGGCCAAAAGGGGCACATTAGAGTGGATTGCCCTTCACTGACTGAGGACAATCAGAAAGAAGTCAGGAAGGAACCAGAGAAAGTAGAGGAGATACAAATAAACGACGACGAACCGTGGAAAGTTGTAGAAAAGAGAAAGCAGAGGAAGAGAAAGAAAGCAGGTCAGACTGGATGGGAACCCCAACCCACACCCATCGATACCTTCTCAGCAGACACCAAACCCACCCATTCCCCTCCCACACACAAAAAAAGGCACTGACACACAGGAACCCACAAACTTCCCTCCCACTGAAAGGGTTACTGGATGATATGAAGTATGAAGAATTCATAAAAGACTATGGAGTGGATATTTTGGAAGGTACGGAATTTAAAGGAAAAAGGAAGTAAGTGAAGCTGCTAGGAGGTGAGGTGAGTAGCTTCATTTTCATTTTTCATTCATGTTTTCATACGCTGTCCTGTGTTTTTCTTTCCCTTTGTTTTGTGTCCCTACATGTTTCTGTATTGTCCCCTCTGTCCGCTCCCAGCGGGCAATAAAAAAATTCAGAAACGTTAACACGCCGGGCGAAATGCTTAGTGGTATTTCGTCTGTCTTTACATTCTGAGTTCAAATTCCGCCGAGGTTGACTTTGCCTTTCATCCTTTCGGGGTCGATTAGATAAGTACCAGTTACAGACTGGGGTCAATGTAACCGACTTAAGCTCTTTGTCTGTCTTTGTTTGTCCCCTCTATGTTTAGCCACATGTAGGCAATAAAGAAATAAATATTTACAATGTAATATATAGCCTCTCAAAGGCGGCGAGCTGGCAGAAACTTTAGCATGTCGGGCGAAATGCTTAGCGGTACTTCATCTGTTCTGAGTTCAAATTCTGCCGAGGTCGAGTTTGCCTTTCATCATTTTTGGGGGTCGATAAATTGAGTACCAGTTTCGTACTGGGGTCGATCTAATTGACTGGTGCCCTCCCCCAAAATTTCGGGCCTTGTGCCTAGAGTAGAAAAGACTATATAGCCTCCTACTACTATCATTAACATTTTGGAAAGAGGAGACGGAAGAATCGTAATAAATTGTGTAATAACTCTGAAGCCAGTCACTTTAATTTTAAACGATAGAAAAGTCCACCGTGGGCCTCACTTCACAATGTGAATCTCTCTCTCTCTCTCTCTCGCTCTCTCTCTCCCTCTCTCTCTCTCTCTCTCTCTCTCTCTCTCTCTCTCTGTATATAT
>NC_068981.1:145099205-145101177 GCF_001194135.2 Octopus bimaculoides | reverse complement strand
TATATATATATATATATATATATATATGTATGTATATGTGTGTGTGTGTGTGTGTGGGTGTGTGTGTATGTGTGTATCCGCTTGTATATTTATTCTACTCGACAATGCACAAAACTACTCTAAAGTGTCTGCTCAACACTGAAAATAACTAAAGTCAAGGCTGCGATAGAAGGACAAAATACTTTATTTCCATCCTTT
The DNA here is from genome assembly GCF_001194135.2 of Octopus bimaculoides. Lineage (NCBI taxonomy): Eukaryota > Metazoa > Mollusca > Cephalopoda > Octopoda > Octopodidae > Octopus > Octopus bimaculoides. Next base: position 145,100,979 of record NC_068981.1, on the reverse strand, counting down.
GAGTTCAAGTTCCTCAACTATCCACTTTGCATTTCATAAGATTGATAAAATATGTAAACTACAATGTATGTTGACTGAATGAAACAAAAATCTATAGACATATGTTTTGTCACTAATCAAAATAATTCAATAATAATAATTACTTTTTAAGAATTTAACTGAATAAGGTGGCAAGTTTGCAGAATCGCTAGCGAGCCGGACAAAATACTTAGCGGCATTTCGCCCGTCTTTACGTTGTGAGTTCAGATTCAGCAAGGTCAGCTTTACCTTTCATCCCTTCATAGTCGATAATAATGTACCTGTTGGATATTGATGGTCGATGTAATCGACGTTCTCCATCCTCCGAACTTGCTGCCAATATCTGAAAACCAATAATTTAACTGACGAACTATGCGTTTCATTGTAAACCGTTTAGAAATTGCCTGCGCTTCAAATCATGCCTTAAGTACGATATATATATAATTAGGCCTATATATATAATTAGGCCTATATATATAGCATACATATTCAGCGGTCTAATTTTATAGTAAAACGAGGTATATTTGGAACTGATTTAGCGTATTTACGTATTTATCCGTGATACATTCTTAATCTTGTAATTAGATCTTATGTGTACAATTTTACCTGTATTCTTATTTAAATATCTTAATTTCATACAATCTTCCTCATTTCATTTTTGAAAACATTGTTTATATCATATGGCTTTTGCTTTAGAAATGAGTTTATTTTAGCAGATGTAGTCGTTTCACATTCAAGTTATAGTTTCAAAATTCAGTAATGATAATGTTTTATTTATGCTTTTTTCTTTCATACAATTTGAAGATCATTTGAATTATTTTTTAAGTCTTCGTATATGTGTATATATGTGTATTTATATGTATGCATAATAAATTTCGTTTAAATCAATTGAATTCTTCCGATAAACAAAGAGTTTGTTTCTAACAAAAGAATAGAGCGCTCCCGCTGTTTTTACAATGACGAACAGCTGAATGATAAATTTTAGGAAAAAAACAAAAAACAAAAAAACAAAACATTTTCATATTTTTATTGTACTATTTACAGATGGTATTTGAAAAGTGCGTATTACTTTATTAATTTCTATGCATGAAATTTCGCCATTTTACCACTCAAAGGTGGAAAGAAACTAAAATGAAATATTTACAATATTATCAAGTTGCTATTGTACTTTCTTAACAAGTGACTTGACGTGAGATCGTGTATTAAAACTGGTGTAATATCATTGCGGACGATATTTTAGCCATTTAAAATAAAACACACAAAAAACCCCGATACCTTCCTTTTTGTCTATTTCTTAATAGCATCCATAACTGAATATTCCTATGATGTAGCGAAATTCTCAGTTTCCAGTTCGCAGATGTACTTCAAGACCTTTTCACATAGCGTACGATATTATTAAGAAATAAACGAAAGAGAATTCAACAGTTTTACGATACAATAATTTCAGCGTCGAGAGAATAAATACGGGAAATATTTTCGAATGTAAATTGAGTCAGATCATAAAGTAAATTAGGAGTGAGTGATAAAACTAAGAAAACCATTGCAGTAACAGATATTTTTAAGGTGGAATAAATGAAGACTGACAGCTGTATGATCGAGACTATATTTACCAATAGAATGGAAATGTAATCGCATTCTATAAAAACAGGCTTTACATTTTCATATTTCATCAAATCTTGCTTGGGAAACCGATTTTCTTTAAATGGATATATTTAAACAGGTGTAAATCTTTTCAGACTGCACTCGCGCACACACC
>NC_068981.1:145096395-145098036 GCF_001194135.2 Octopus bimaculoides | reverse complement strand
TTGAAAGAGTTTAGTTAGAAAAAAATAATTTATCGACCTGCCAATCAAAAGGAAAAGATCTTCGATCACTTTTGCCAAATTGCTAGATTACTGGAGCATAAACAAAACGACACTGGTTGTCATACGATGGTGAAGAAGAAACAAACGCACACACACACACACACACACACACACACACACACACACACACGCATATATATACACGATATGTTTCTTTCAGTTTCCGTCTACCAAAGCCATTCGCAAGGCCTTCGTCGGCCAGGAGGAGGGGTGCTATGTGTGTAGTAGACAACGCTTGCTCAAGATGTCACACAGTGAGACTGAAGCCGGAACCATATGGTTGGGAGCAAACTTCTTACTTCACAGCCATCAAAAAATGGATGAAAGGCAGAAATGATCTCGGCAGAATATGAACTCAGAACGTAACGTCCGACAGAATGCTTAGCTGCCTTTCATGCTAACGCTTCACAGTTTTCTTTGTCTATGTCTGTATGTGTACGGATCTAATGTTATAGCAAAGAGTCTCCATTTTTTCGTTAATTCTTTAATAGCTTCTCTGAAACAAAGTATCTTGAAACTATATTTGTGTGTGTATGTGTGTGTGTGTGTGTGTGTGTGTGTGTGTGTGTGTGTGTGTGTGTGTGTGTGTGTATACATACATGTGTCTGTGTTTAATACTTTTATATAATTACTGTGTAAGCGTGAAACACAATTACACTAAGAATTTAATCGAGGAAATAATATTAAGTTATATTCTGTGTCGTTTAAAACATCTAAACATACTGCAAGGTAGTAAGCAATTGAAAGATAACATTTTGAAACACTTGGACTTACGCGGGAGAGAATAGAAGAAACTATTTCCCTTCACTGATAGCAAATAGACAAAAACAAAACAATCTTCACGCTACTTGATTATAAATGTAATTTATGAAGCGAATAATATATCTTCTCAGTATAAGTATCTTTGGAATGTCTTCAGAGTGGGCAAAATGATAAGAATTATGGAATAACAGCTGCTATCCATTGATGTTTGCGGAAACAACCAACTGAAATTATTAGATAATATTACGTGTATGAGTTTGCAATGTGGCGTTATTGTTTTATTTATTTTATTTGTACAATAAAAGTAACGAGAAATGTTATCGAAATGTTTGAATAACGTCATTGTCGTTGAATCACGAGGAATGTCTGTCTAATTGCTACTCTGTTACATATTACATGCTATTATGCCGCAAAATGTATTGTATGAAATAGAGAAGTGATATAAGAAACGATAAAATATAAAATGAAAATTGGATCTTGAAACTGGTGTATAGAATTCAATTTACATAAGATCTATTTAAGCACAATTATAGTTTTTCTACAGAGACCATGCAAGTGGGATCATTACGGAAGAGTCAAGTTCAATCCGTATCCTGTGCAGCTACACTGCAGTAAGAAGACTGTAAGGTGTGGGTGTGTAATAAGAAGTCGCAGGTGTGGCTTTGTGGTAAGAAACTTGCTTCCCAACCACATGATTCCAGGTTCAGTCCCCTTGCGCAATTGTCTTCTACTGTAACCTCGGGCCGACCAAGGCCTTATGAGTGGATTCGGTAGACGGAAACTGAAAGAAGCCTGTCGTATATATATATATATATATAT
>NC_068981.1:145087784-145095935 GCF_001194135.2 Octopus bimaculoides | reverse complement strand
ATATATATTTATTAAAAGCTCAAATAAGAATGCTTCGTTAAATTCCGACGCGTTATAACATTGCAGTATATCCAGGCGGGAAAAATTTCCATATAGATAAGTATTCGGCTAAAAAGATCGTTAAAACCAACGTATACTGAGAGTAAATTAACGAGAAAGTATACATTTCACAGATAGATCATATTTAAATTACTTTCAACAGCCACTTTATTAAGAATAAAGCCACTAATTCTAAAAATATGTAATTATGATACATGGTTTATTAATATTAATTTTAATTAGAATTATTTAAGAAAGTTATACACGAACCATCAAAAGTATATCAGGTCAAAAATATATCCCATCTAACTTCTACAGATAGACTATGTTTTTAATACCCAGGAACACACTTATATCTATCATTGATAATTACAGGATTACAAAATCTAGGTGTAGTAGTTTTGTGTTAACTCTGAGTTCATCTGATTTAGATAAGTGACCCTGTCAGTTTATGCATGTTATTTGAATTGCAGAGAAATTTTTGCAAACCATGGGGGATAGTCTATATCGTGAGAATTTTCTCTTCACTATCACTAAATAACCTAGAATGACCTAAAAAGTCCCTTCGTAATTTATAATTTGAGATGGATACTAAACATGTAAAATTTCTCGATGTGATTCTTAATTTTAATTCTGGTCTTTATTATCCATGTTATAAACTCAATAAATCTCTACAGTATATAAACTTTAAAATTCCTAAATAGTTTGGTGTAAGCATTTCATTTAGAATTTCTAATCTTTCAGCTAATAGAAAAACCTTTAATGATAGTTTAGCATACTGTAATGATGCTTCTAGAACGAAGTGAATAAGATAACAAAATGAAATATAGACATAATGGTAAACTTAAACTTCGACTTTATCGAATTAATCCTATCAATATTAATATCACTTTAAACGATATGATTAAAAACGATAAGGAGATAAATAAATTATCTTCTCAGAAAAATGTTAATAGGCAACGTGACAGTAATCTTACTTGAAATGAAATGGAAGATTGAGTATATCTGATAGAGGTAAGTACAATCTTCTATTTAGAAATTATCCTCTCATCGAATTATCCTATAAATAATACTATAAAAAATACTGTATATTCTTCCGAATATATAAATAAAACGCTAAACTATCCTAGGCCAAACCTATTAGCCTCACTACGAGTAATAATTATCATTTTGTAAATTGCTGTCAAAATATTATATGCAACAGAAAACTCTAATGACCAACATTCCTACTGCATCTCCAAATCTCACAAATATGATTCTTTGCCACTTTACACTGATCAAGGATTTATAAATATAAATAATTGTGGCATTTCAAATATTGATAGTAGTAAACATAATTCTCAATCTAGACATATCAAATACATGCTTCCTGTAATTCATCTAAGGTAAGGAATGACTTTTCAATCATTCAAAATAGCAACCTGTCAATGGATGAAATAGAAACAGAAATATTGCCAAGTATAACGTCTTATTTGCAAAATCTGTCAAAATGAAAGTTGCACATTTATTCTTTAAAATTCTTGTGAACAATTTTTCACTACATCATAATTAATGCGAAATATGTAACAAACCTACAGTTAAACGTTCCCCCCCCCTACTACGCTCGATTTAGCCCCTATAATTGCAACCAATAAACACTCTAAATTACACAAGTGTAATATTAATTCTTAACCAACCAAAGATTGTCGATTCTATGATAATTGCTGTTCTGAATATGTTAGTTGTAATAATTTAGATTATTATCATAACTGTCCCATGGGTACGAGTTGTAATTGATAATAATAATCATAATAGCAGCAGTAGTACCCCACTACTACTACTACTACTACTACTACTACTACTACTACTACTACTACTACTACTACTACTACTACTGCTGCTGCTGCTACTACTGCTAAGAGTTGTGGTAATGATTTTAATAATGATAATATTAACAATAGTAGTAGTTATTGCAGTACAAACTATAACAAGCGTAAAATCAGTATATAAGATTGTATATATTGCAGAGTAACGAGGATGACAAAAGTAATAATAACATTTCTAGCATCAATCCAAGCAATTTTCCACCTGTCTCTTGGAAATCTTACTAGCCAAATCTAGCCAAAAAATTTAAGTGAAAGAAGATTGTCCTTTTAATGGCCACTGCAAGGATAATCTGGCTTATAGATGTAATTTTATAACCCATAATTCTTCTCAATTTCTAAATTGAAAATAGACATTACACACATGTCATTCATTCTCTAAAAAAAAAAAAAAAAGAAATACCTCTAAGAACTCTACTTCTCTTGCTGAACATATCTTCATGTCCAAACAATCCCTACGACTTGGAACGGTCTATATTAAAATCTGCTAATTTGTATGACGTTGTCTAGGAAATCTGTCGGTTAAGTATATGCAAATTCTTAGAAATTATTGAAGCTGACCAGTGGTATTTATTTAATTCCAAAATGACATTATTGTGAATTTTCATTTGAATTCCTTTCTTTTCTCTACATATACTAAACGTAAGGATGAAAATTAAAAAAAATTTCTTCTTCACTAGACAACTAGTAACTACTTAGAACCATAATATACATATAATTACAATAATTTCAATCATAGAATTTGATTTTAAGTTTTATCTTCTACTTGTTTCAGTTGTTAGACTGCGGTTATGCTGGTGCACCGCCTTGAAGAATTTTAATCAAACAGATCGACCCTTGTACGTATTTTTTCATAGTTTATTTATTCTATCGGACTCTTTTTCCGAAATGCTGGGGTTACGAGAATGGAAACAAATTAACACCGGTTGTCCAGCGGTGGGAAACAGGTACGTACACACTCTGTATGTCCCTCCCTCGCCTCCCTCTCTCTCATATATATAGAGAGATGAATATACAGATAGGCTTCTTTCAGTTTTTATGTACCAAATACATTTACAAGAGTTTGGTCGGCTAGGCTTATCGTAGAAGACAGGCAATGAGACTGACTCCGAAACTATGTGGTCGGGGAACAAACTTCTTTCCATAGATTCATTAATACTGATACATTACTAAGAGTGTTAGTGAGTGAAAGTCATACTAAGAGTGTTAGTAGCATACTAAGTGGCAAACATTACTAAGAGTGTTAGTGAGTGAAAGGCATACTAAGAGTGTTAGTGAGTGAAAGTCATATATGAGAAGAGCAATTGATGACAAAAATCGTTTGACATTCTCATGATATGGCACGAAAGTTTGCGAAACTGTTAGCATATTTCTCTTACGAGATCTTTAACAGATAAGATATAATATTGTTTCCGAGCGAAAACTTAATGGTTTTCAAGATCTAGTATAGTTGCCAAGGCATTAGTGCCACAAATAAAATAATCTTCTAAAAGTTCAGCTGTAAAATATTACAAACCAGCTTGTAATTTTGTTAACTTCCTGGATATAACGACCAAGCTGATCACAGATTTCCAGAAACACTATCACCCACTTTAGCTGAAGACTTAATTTTGAATACATATACATACATAAACACAGATGAACATTATCGCATGCATACATAAAACTGCATGCGCTCACACATTCAGTAATAGTTACAAATATTCATTGCTAGGAAAGTAACTAGAAACTTGATCAATAATAAGACAAATGTAACCGCTGAAAGATATATTTTGTCATACCTACCTCACGTAAACTTCATTCAGTCCAATCTTCTAAAAGTCGCGACTTGTTGACTAACTGGTCCCAGTTTTTAAGTAGGAAATACTTCTACATCTTACGATTTGTTGCATTAAATTTTAGTTCTCAATGCAAAAACATTCATCATAATTGTTTGACATTATTGATAACAAGCCTGTAAGGGTCTTCTCTCTCTCTCTCTCCTGTACATTACAGAAAGACAAATAACTGACACCTACTTATTTTCTATTCTACAACATGTAACATGCAGGATAAAAACCTGTTGTCGCTGAAAATATTACCTCGTAAAAATACCCACTAGATGACGCTAACATCTGGGTTTCTACACTACACCACGTATGATAGCAAAAAGAACCATGAAACCAGGACTGACACTTGAAGGTCTAAATACTCTCATCATGAAATCATTTAAAATTTATTTAAAATTCTTTTTACAGTGTCTTTAAAATCTGATAAGGTGAAGGTTTCACCCGTGAAACTTTAATGCTGACCTGAGTCAAACATTTATCCCCTACCCCCTCATACACACTTATGGATGTGTGTCCTTAGTCTGCTTATTCATTGAAAGGCGAGCGCTGAGAGAGAACATTTGTATATAGGATGTTCTATGCCACCTTAAAAACCGTTATACGTACGCACATATGCATATTTAACGCATAGACTTATATATATAGAATCATTCATTCATAAACACGCACACACACACACACACACACACACACACACACACACACACACACACACACACACACACACACATGTGTCTCTGTGTGTATGTTTCTGAAATTATGTAGAAAGGTCATGGGGGAATGAGATTCTTCAAGTTAATTTGCTTTAAATATATTACATGCAGACAATGTTTCAAGTATCAAAGCATTAGGATTTCACTTTCTTTTTTCTCTCTCACACACAATATTATACATTTCTATATACAAGCATACACACACGCACACCCTGAACACTTGCAAATGGCAGTTAAATGTGCAGAGGCGGGTTGATCACTGAAAAATAGAAAACTAGAAAATGAAAATATTTCGAATGGATTTTCATTTTATTCATTATTTCTGTATTAGAGTTATATTTCCTATTGGAAGAAACCGATAAAATAATAGTTTTCATGCCATTTTGAAAAACAAAGTAAATTATAAACTATGGCGAAATACAAAGGAAAATGATGTTTTCTTTAACGAATGGACTATAGCGCTATGAGCAGGTGCTACGCTTTTGTGAAATGTGCATTATGAAAACGGTGATATGAAAGAGGTCACAACAACTACATCATCATATTAAATAAGAAATGAGAAACAACAATAATAACGTGTTTTTTCCATATTAACATTCAACAACATATTTTAATAGAGAGATATAGTGTTTTGAATAAACCTCAAACATATTGTTGATATTCATGCGTTTTTGATCCTAGAGGAAGGAAAACCAATTTGGTTCAAATAGGTTTTGATCGAAAACATAGACAAGATACTTAAAGAGTATACTATAAAGCAGTTTACTAATGGTTTCAGATTTTGGCAGAAGCCCAACAATTTTGAGGGTAAGTGGCAAGTCGATTACATCGATCCCAATGTGCTACTGGTACTTTATCAATCGTGAAAGGATGAAAGGTAAAGAGAACGGACTTTATGTCCCACATGTTAACGACGTTATGTCCCACATGTTAACGACGTTATGTCCCACATGTTAACGACGTTATGTCTCACATGTTAACGACTCTGCCAGCTCATTTCCTTACACAGTTTAATGAGAGTAGGATGTTACGATAAAACTGATATTTTACATATGCTTAGGTATTGACGTTAGCATCATATCGTCATGATTATACGCTATGGATCTCCATCGAATATTGCAGAAGCACAGCAGGTTACGTCAATAGGATATGAAACTGCTGACGGAGAGTTAGGGTTAGGGTTTTAGGTTAGGGTTAGGGTTAGGGTTTTAGGTTAGGGTTAGGGCTAGGGTTTTAGGTTAGGGTTAGGGTTAAGGTTATGAGTATTTTGGCAAAAACACTGAACACTGTTTACTGTCAGTTGTGTCACGAACTGCAGTTATCATTCTCAGCCAAGAGATACTTCAGGCTACCAGCTCTGACACTCACTGACTGAAACAGTATGTTCAGCAAAATGAAGTAAACGTGTTTCTGTATGAAAATATCTTAAACTAGAATTTGAAAATTTGTAACGTCTGACTAAAGAGGAACAGTTTGATCAACAAAATTTTGATCCAGAAAATTCTTAGAGAAGTTCGTCCATTCAACCGAACTGCTGTTGCTGTAGTCTTATATGAATTGTTGCAACTTTGCTCACGGATGGCAGGACTGCTTATCCAGCCTAGCACACAATGTCAGTTCTCCATGCTATATCGACAAAAAGTTTAGATTTTATGAAGTTGGTAAAGCTGAAAATATGTGACGAATGCACAGACTTGTATCTCATAAGCTTTCAAAGTAAACTCTAACATCATGAGTGGAGTTACAGTCTCTAGTGATTTCAAGCAAACCTTTATGTTCATTCCAAAGAAAGTATTCGCTGACAAGTTAAGCGTATGACTCAAAGAAATCTATGTTTGGAGGCGAGAGGAAAAAATTCATCTTACTACCAACATGGAATTTTTACTTAATAAACAGGATATTAATAATGCCATCATTGAACAGGTATCAAAACGGTGCAAATAAGTTCATATTGTAGTTGATGTTAACGATGCTACACACAATCCAATAATTTCCAAATTATCATCAGTCTTATGTTCTTCTTTACTATGTGCAACTGAAAGTAAGAAGATCCATTGTGTTGCTACAAAATTTGGATGCACAAAATCTCTAATGACACAGGACTAGCCGCAAAAATTCTTATGTCACAAATGATCGAAGCAGTTATTACCGCTGCTGGTGCCAAGGAATGTTTTCATTCCACGCATTTCCCACATTCCAATGGATATGCTATTTAAGTGCACGTGCCTTCAGTTTCCAGTGAGAATGTCATTGCAACCATCAAGAACACCTCAGAGACAGTTCACGGAATTGCAGGTGTTGAGCTGACAAGTCATTTCTCTGTTGCATGCTCACATGTTGCGCCAAGTAAATACCTTTCCGTAATAAGAGTAGCTTTGGATCACAGCTATACTGGGACCCCGTCTTCAAGGGCTTAGTAGAATACATCAACATTAGTACTTATCATTAAGGCTAAAAAAACGCAACAAAAATACTATCGCAAAGAAAATTACACATTTCATGGTTTTCAATACATTCAACAATCTTATAGTTTTCAAAATAATTGTAGAATTTTCACACGAATAGTTAAAATATATTCTTTATCATAAAGTAATACAAAAGAAGTGCATGACACAATAGTGTGTGTCTATTTTAATGCACACTATGCCTTTACAACAGTTTAGCATTCTAATCCTACAATGATGTAAGAGAACAAGACTTTCAGTGATACCGCTCACGAAAGTCTTAGTAATAATCATATTACATCTAAATCATTATAACCTATTTATAAGAAGTAATGTCAACAGAACTATGGTAATTACGCTTAAATTATCCCATTAAATCACACATGAAATGAATTGTAAACAATGTAATGAATCAAGGACACATATTTGTATTGACGCCAAATCAATGGTATCTAATGCTAAATCAATAGGATGGGCGATCTTTAATTAGAAATACGCTAAAATACCATATTGTTAAAACTTTTTGATTTCGCATTCAGATTATGTGTCTGAGAGATAAAATATTGTTCGTTCAAATAATCTGAAAACTAGAATAGGAGGCTAGTTATAATTGTCGTTAAGTATTAGATATTATTATATAATTAAAATGCTAAAAGATACTCATTTCTTAATATGCAGAATTATCTTGACACGCCATTTACAGTAGGTTAGTTATTTAAATATCCTGATATACAGCAACAGATATGAAGGAGACAAAGGGAGTTGAAAGTTTATACATAAATACACCTCTCCCCGCATTTATATGTATATATATATATATATATATATATATATATACTAAACATGTAAAATTTCTCGATGTGATTCTTAATTTTAATTCTGGTCTTTATTATCCATGTTATAAACTCAATAAATCTCTACATTCAACTGCGGCCATGCTGGAGCAATGCATATATAAATTTTATAGCGTGCTTTCCAAAGCTCCTCTCCTACCTGTTCAGTGAGAATTTACAAAAAAACAAAACAAAACAAAACAAAAGACGAAGACGGGTGTGTAAACAACAAACAGATGTATTAGTTTAATGCTCGGGAAGTGAAAAAGTCTTTACGTTTCGAGCCTACGCTCTTCGACTGAAAGGAACACAGAAATAAAAAGGGAGAGAAAATAGAAAAAGGTTTAGTGGCTAGCGAACTATCACGGCGAATCATATATATATATATATATATATATATGATATATATACATACATACATACATACATAC
>NC_068981.1:145087097-145087696 GCF_001194135.2 Octopus bimaculoides | reverse complement strand
ATATATATATATATATATATATATATATATAAAACAAAGAATTTTATTTGAGAAGATGTAATAAACTTGCTTTAATACAAATCATGATCATTATTTCGACTCATGAGTATCATCTGGTAATTGCTGAATGTTCCATATATTAAATGCATTATTGCATCAATATGGTCGAACATTAGCTTTATTTATGTTGACTACAACTGTATGTGGAACATTCAGCAGTTACTAGTCGATACTGTTGCGTTGAAACAATTCAGATGATTTATAATACAGTCTGTTCATTCCATCTACTCGTATTAAAATTCATTTGTATAAATTCGACGGTTACTTTAATTTGGATCATAGTGAAGCTATCAGATAATAGATTGATATCGCAATACAAAAGAAAAAAATGTTGAACCTTTCGATTAATGCTATTAAAAGTTTATCCTCATTTCTCACAGAATTGAAGAATCCATAGGTAGCTTCTGAACAGTCAAAAAATTATATTTGACAGGAGAGGAGCTTTGGAAAGCACGCTATAACATTTATATATACATTGCTCCAGCATGACCGCAGTCGAATGACTGAAACAAGTAAATATATATATATATATATATATA
>NC_068981.1:145077639-145086767 GCF_001194135.2 Octopus bimaculoides | reverse complement strand
TCTCTCTCTCTCTCTCTCTCTCTCTCTCTCTCTCTGTATATATATATATATATATATATATATATATAATGCCGATTTGGGAATATGTGATGATTTTGTCTTTCCCTAAAGTAGTTTTGAATGTAACCTGATTGAAATAGCTTTTATTTGGAATCTAAAGTAAGTGTACTGTTGGTTCTGATCACGACGGATTGTATATTTTCTTACAGAAACAAATAATGAATGTATTTATAAAAGGATACTGAGCTGTTGATGAGTTCCTGCATGTTCTAAAGGTCTTTTACAAACCAAGATAAACTGCTGTTCATCAAGATGGAAACTACATCAGTCAGAAAGATGTTAATATTTCTACGATAACAATGATTACTAACATAAATGCAGGACACACTTGTTGCGAAAGGGAATAATCGATTAAATCGATCAACAGAAGTAAGAACGCTAAAGTTGATCCCAGTAGAGTTTGAACAGAGGTATAGTTGGGCGGACTAAATAACGCACATTATTTTGTCTGCAATGCAGTACCAGCTTTACGTCGGTAGCTACCCTTATTAAATATATGTGGCAGCTGTAGTTGTGGTCAAAGTATACTTTTCACAGTAGCTTCTCTGAAATGGCACATTGATCTAAGAGTTCGCTTTTGTTGATGCCAGCAACTATTTATGAAATGAATAATTGAGTAAATGTTATCATACGAGGCTAATTACTTTTATTGAAAATTTCATGAATCATATTGATTGAATATTTCATCTTTTTACAGATATCAGGTCTAAATGAACTCCACTCTTACCAATTACCGGGAGCTATACGCTCTGTTGCACATCACATATATTTAATCATGTCTTAGACATTTCTCATCAATAATTTCATTGTCAGGAACACTTTAAGTTTGTTCAAGTGTACAGTGAGATTATGAATAAAGGCTCTAATACTTTCACAGCACCTAAGGTTCATTCCAGCTACGTCTAACTGTAATATTTACATATAATAAACTCATTACCACCGAGGACGAACTCCCATAATTATATCAATCTAAATGATAGTATTTTTCTTAAAACTTCTTGTCTCGATGATGAGTTGGTTGCAAGACATGCTTAAATTTTATGCATTTCTTTTGGCATGTCTTTCGTGTGAAAGTAATCAAAATACTTTCTAGTAAAATTTATTTTCTGATTTTTTTTCAAGAATATAAACACAATTTAAACTAAGAAATATAAATAATCGAAGGATATTTTCATGCAATAAATCAACGTCGTAAATTTATTGAAAAAAATGAAGATTTTTCCTTTACAGCTGATCCCAGAGAAATTTAATTTTAAAATAAATATCAGAGCAAATTTTATCAATACAGAATTTTATATTAACTAATTCTTATTTACATTATTTACATTTGACGGATATTTGTCCTCATCTTGTTTGTTGTTAACACAACGTTTCGGCTAATATACCCTCCCGCCTTCATCAGGTGTTTTGGGGAAATTTCAAACCTGGGTTCTCATTCCTAAGGTATTTTCGATGTTATTATTATTATTATTCAAGTCACTGCTTGGAATCGAACTCGGAACCTTGGGTTTAGTAGCCCGCGCTCTTAACCACTACGCCATATGCCCGTGACCTGAATAATAATAATAATAATAATAATAATAATAATAATAATAATAATAATAATAATAATAATAATAACAACAACAACAACATCGAAAAATATCTTAGGAATGAGAACCCAGGTTGGAAATCTCCCTAAGACACCTGATGAAGGCTGGAGGGTGTATCAGCCAAAGCGTTGTGTTAACAACAAAGATGAGGACAAATATCCGTCAAATGTAAATAATGTACACAATTCCTCATCTTTTATATATAGAGCTGTATTTATTAATTCTTATATTCTAACATCTAAGTTTATGTTGTCAAGTCAATAGCCATGCATCTGTCCCTTACACATTGTCAAAATCTGTACTAGGTTTGGAACATTTTAGAAGTTAGGTTTAAAAGTAAGAAACTGTATATTTCCCTTAAAAAATGAACTCATCTAGTCCTCCAAATATATAATTCTTTTCTTTAGTACAAGATATTTGCAGCTTTTTCAAATGGCAGCACATAACTGAAACATCATCCATAGATTCTGAAGTTAATTCTATTGAATATTTTAGTCTATCAAGCTAAAGAGAGTTGCTTACAGACATGTTGAAATCTCAAATAAGAATATTAGGAATAAAATCTTCCTTATTTTTGACTATACGTCAAACCGAATGAATTCTCTTAGCATCATAAACCACTAAGAGTTAGCGCTGCATCCCATTATTGTAGTGCTCAACCACACAATTCTTTGTCTATAATTACTACCGAAGTATTTTAAATAGGAATAGTTCGTGCTCTACCTAATACTCGACGATGGTGTCTATGTTTATATAAATAAATGAACTAAATGTGTTTACTCGGTGATAGCTGATTCCTTGATCGGAGAAAAAGTAACCCGAATTACAAAACGTTTTTTTGTCATACTAGATTACTGGCTGCACTGTACATCTGTCTTCAGTGAATTATTGTAACTGTAGTATAACTGATGAAATAAACTGTCACTTCTCTCGCATTCTTACCTTTTATTGTTCTGTCTGAGTAGGAACGTTTATAATATTCTAAAGTAATATTTAAGATGGCGCTTCACGTCTTCACACAAGCCATTGTGTGAAGACTATACACTGTATTCCCATGATACTTTTAGAATTTAGGTAATGCACGCTAACGCATAATCATACTATATAATTTAAGCAATTAAACATAATGTTGAATTTGTTAGTTTGCCAATGAGATCTACATGTTACAATGCTAAGTTTACTATATGGAATTAATGAACAAATATTTCACGAAGTACTGGTTTTAATGTGGTCTCTTTCAACACTTTTGCCCTTTATCATTTAATGGAATACATTTTCTATCGAAGCAGTTGATGCGTATCTTTGTATTGGGAATTATATGTCTTCTTGTTGATAGAAATATTTCTGTTGTTCGTGACTGGGTAATATTGATCCCTTAATAGATGACCTTGTGAGCAAAATTATATAATTTATAACTGACATGCCAAGTACGAACAACAGAGTAGATACTAAAATGTTTTATTTTAATGTAGTTTCCGAAACTCGGAGAATAAAATTAAAAGAAAATGGAAGTTAATAAAACGGAATCGAACCCATTACTTTTACTTTTGTAGTAGCAGTTGGTTAAACGAGATTGGCGTCTTTAGTATTGGGTGACAAACAACAAAACTAAGAGTTCATTTACAGAATACTCCCACCATGTTGTCTCTGTCTATGTTTAGTTACTGGCAGCTCGGATACAAACGTCTAAAGATTGACCTAAAAATATCTCAGTTAATAAAGGTTTCTATTTCCTCAACCAGGTTTCTACATTTCTGTTTGTATATCAGAATTTTTCTGTCACTTAGGTTTGATTTCATGCTTTCGTTGTTAATTGTTTAAAGTAAGTATATAATTTGTATAAACTATCAACGTAAAGCAGATGGAAAAGTAGGGTGAATACAAAGTTGTTTAGAAGGTGTGTGTGTGTGTGGGGGGGGGGAGGAAATAACAGTGTTGAAGATATATCCGAATCTCGTTGCAGAGAATTCAGAATGAAATAGCAAAATAAGAAAGAATGTGGAAATAAAAATAAATCACCTGATAGATACAATTGTTTATTTTACTTTGAATTTAACCGAAATTTGTTGATCTTATCCGAAACAAATATAAAAGCTAGAAATATATTTTGTTTTGTGTTATATTATTTACTTTTTCAATATAGATACATTATAAAATAAATCATCCTTGTAAACCAGCCAACAATGGCGCCTCAGTGTAGTCGCTGAATTTGTTAGAAATGTCAGCCAAATCTCTCACATATTGCTTTAAGAAGCAGAAAGTACACATTAGTTAATATGTTCAGGGTCGTACACTTCTAAAAGTACAACGGTTTGATCAGCTAGGATTTATTAGACTTAAGCAAGAGCAACATCATTGTAATCGTTACATTAATTTCGCTAGAGGGTTTCAGAACTTTGGAAATATGGATCGCATTCAGTTAAGGACAATGATTTCAATTTGCAACCTGAAACCGCAAATATTTTTCTATTAACTTTTATGGTCGGGTGTGGCTTATGGACACAACATGCTTTCTTCCGCAGGGGACGGGTGTGGCTTATTGACACGATGCTAAATTTTGAAGAAGACGAGTGGGGGTATATAAGCCACATTTGCGTTATAAGCTATTCAATTGATTGTCATCTTGTATTTTTGTTATTGGGTAAAACTCTTCTATCAGAGATTGTGATTGGTGTGGCTCTTTCAAGTGAAATCTGGTAGAAGAAACTATAGGGAAGCCCGACGAATGTATTGTTTCTATGGTAATATTAATCCATCTATTGCTGTTTATACTCGGCCTTAAAGGGGCCTATGACACAGGCATAGGAAGAAGAGCAGCTCCTTAGACAATTTTTTTTTGTATGTCGTCTTGAAACCAGTTGAGGAAAGAAGGAAGCACGGAAGTAGCTTATTCTTAGATAAAGAACCCAATCTAAATACTTGCTACAGAGAGAACTTGCTAACCAAATGCACCAAAAAATTAGGTATTTCTTTTAAACTGAGAGATGAATTAATATTCTTTTCTATTTTAGGCACACGGCCCGAAATTTTGTGGGAGGGGGCCAGTCAATTAGATCGACCCCAGTACGCAACTGGTACTTAATTTATCGACCCCAAAAAGATGAAAGGCAAAGTCGACCTCGGCGGAATTTGAACTCAGAACGTAAAGACAGACGAAATACTGCTAAGCATGTCGCCCGGCGTGTTAACGTTTCTGCTAGCTCGCCGCCTTGAGGTGGATTAAAATTACCATAGAAACAATACCTTCGTCGGGCTTCCCTATAGTTTCTTTTTCTAGATTTCATTTGAAAGAGCCAAACCAATCACAATCTATGATAGAAGAAGTTTACCCAACGTGCTGCGGATCGAACCCAGAAACATGATTGCAAAGAGAATGACTTAGCTATATACAGAATCACTCCCCGTAAACCATTTCAAGAGACAGCTCGAAATTATTAATTAGATTTTTTCCTTTCTCTGTAATGTCAAAGAGAATCTACTCATATTTCATCACCAGTAACAACTTTATAGAACTTTATAACATTAACATTGTCTTAATCCTTTATCACGATTCAGTCATTTGACCGAGGCACCACTTTGACATGTTTTAGTTAAATAACTCTTCCCTAGTACATATTCTGCCGTTCTCTTTTGCCGAATCGCTAAGTTACGAGGACATAAACGCACTAACACCGGTTCTCAAGCTTCCTTCATTTTCCGTCTACCAAATCCACTCACAAGGCTATAGTCGGTCCGAGGTTATAGTAAAGACACTTACCCAAGGTGCCACGTAGTAGGATTGAACGCAGAGCCATGTGACTGGGAAGAAAGCTTCTTATCACGTAGTCACGCCTCTTTTATTCAAGCTATAATCGAGAAATACTTCTCCAAAACATGTAAGCATTAGTTCATTCAACAACGGAGTTATTTTGTGCCAGCAACTGATGCAAACCGTACCTTTTGAAAAGTGTGAGGTTATGGAATAAAATTTCTGAGGGCAGAGATAGGAATCAAGTTTCAGTATATAAATAAAATTACTTTGCATTTGCACTGTTAATAACTGTTTTAATTTTGGTATACGGCCAGCAATTTCAAATGAGAACTTGACAGACACAGCCTCATGCAGGATGAAAGGCAAGGTTGAACTTCTGTAAAGAGCCGAAATAAACGCCGCTAAGTATTTTATCCGACATGCAAAAACACTTTTGCCAGTTCACCGCATTATATATGCTGTTATTAACAAAATTTTATTACATTCCTATGTTTATACGCTATAGAGTAGTTATTGGCACTCCGTCGCTTACGACGTCGAGGGTTCCAGTTGATCCGATCAACAGAACAGCCTGCTCGTGAATTTAACGTGCAAGTGGCTGAGCACTCTACAAACACGTGTACCCTTAACATAGTTCTCGGAGATATTCAGCGTGACAGAGTGTGACAAGGCTGATCCTCTGAATTACAGGCACAACAGAAACAGGAAGTATGAGTGAGAGAAAGTTGTGGTGAAAGTGTGCAGCAGGGTTCGCCACCATCCCCTGCCGGAGCCTCGTGGAGCATTTAGGTGTTTTCGTTCAATAAACACTCACAACGCCCGGACTGGGAATCGAAACCGCGATCCTATGACCGCGAGTCCGCCGCCCTAACCACTGGGCCATTGCACCTCCACTATAGAGTAGTGATACAGCTAGAAAAGGAAACAAAAAGCAAAACGCTATATGCAGTGCAGTTTCGACTTCCAGTTGAGTCCATTTAATTTTATTTCATTTGTATTTTTCACTTTGGTTGATAAAATTGACATCTATATCGTGTCCTTTAGGTGTTAGACTTAATCCATCACTCGGTTTAACATCACCAAGTTCATTCTGCTTCACGCATCTGGGGCCAGATATTCTAGCTGACGATAACTATCTACTCCTAAACGTCATGAAAACCGTAATGCCTGATGACCGTTTTTCCTCTGACCTAAACATTCAAAACAGTACGTGACTGAAATATATATAATCTTAAAACCAGACGATAAGTGTGCAATTAATGTAACACAAAATTTAACAATTTAGAACTATGAACTTACTTCTGGCAAATTAATTTACTTAAAACGTCAATTCACTTTAAATATTACTTCATCATTTAATTCCCCGTATATACGAGAAATAAATCATTATAGTGACTAGTGTCGAAGAGTAGTCGTATATTTTCAGCAAACTGATATCACGACATGCTGCGATTTTTCCATGCTAACTCTTGTCTCTTTTTAAATTAGTGCTGAACTTAAAAGAAACAAGAGCGTCACTTAGTCCGAGTTCCCAATCTCTAAAAATCTAAAACTGAATTTCTGTGATGGTGATCAATAATGTAGACATTTTGTCAATCTATATCTACACAAACATTATAACCTACATGAATCTGAAATGTTTATATGCTGCAATGTCTGTGTATTACTTCATACCTACATTCTATTACTACGAGAGTTATATCTATGTACACAGAATACATTTTCCATAATACCGTTAACAGTACACTTGTTATTTACATCCCACCTCCTTAATGCATCTGCTTTTTACTTATTTTTTTAATTGTATTCTGAGGAAAGAAAATATTAGTTGTTCTAAAGACGAGTGAGATAGATAAGAGTGTGATATTTTAAAGTATAGAAATCCACTTAGGGAAGAAATCGATAGGGCGGTAGTTTTCAGTCTTTATAACTTCGAGACCCACTAGAGATGAAATAAAAAAAAATATTCTTATGCACTTTCTCTGAAAAGTTAAACAAAACTATATTTTAAGCTTAAAATCAGAATTAAAAAAAAAAAATATTGCTTATCTTAGTTTAGTAATCATAATTGTTTATCACAAAATTATGTATAACTATTTCTTCAATACTCAGACATTAATATGGATTTTCTAAAGCTTTACATCAAGAGGTCTCTAACTGCTTATTCCAGCGTTACCTTTCATCACCTCCGTCAGCGCGTGTGAAGAATATAATGTAAAATGTTTAAATACCATAGAACAGGCAATAAGCATATACTGTTTGTTTTTCATTGAAATTAAAGATATCAAATCCATCTGTTACCAACTTTATCGTACATCCTTCCAGGGTTGATAAAATAAGAGCCCTTAAAGTATTGGAGTTGATATAATCGACTGTTCTTTACTCCAACATTTCTGGCTCTGTGTATACGTAAGAAAAAAATTTAATATAACGTAATTTTATATTTTTAATGAGCTGCATAGGTTTGGTTCTTGCTAAAAACTAATCCAGTTCTAATTGCAGTTTCAGAGAGAAGCAACCGCATATTATTCTCACAATATAGCACGAAATTTGTTTTTTGCCATAAACCTCGAAGAAAAACCGTGTTGACAATGATAAATGGATGGGAATAGCAAAAAGGCTCTTCATGCATTTCCTGGATACAGGAATTGCATGTATTTAATTGTGATTACTTCAGAACTTTAGTGTTTTTACAAATCTCATGCAAGAGTGACGTCGTCTCTTAGAGAGCACCCACGTTAAAGTGGCGGTAAACATTACCTTTTCGGTTCAAATACTGCTTCTATCTGGAACAGAGATTTTCTCCATATGTCGTATTGTATAAAAAATGAACTTGAGTCTTGTTAAAAGTACATCTTTCAACATGTCTCTGTGAGACATTTGAAAATGTAAGTCACCACATTTAATGAGCAACGATATTCAGCATGTCTCAGTTCTTCCAGTGTTACATGTAATAAGATATTGATTTACTAAGCAGTGTTTGCTGAAACAGAATAATTTTGATATGCCAGCATTTATCGATACTCTTGCAAATACTTTGTTTCCCCAGTGGTGAGCCGAGTTAAAAAAATAAATAAATTTTCTATTATGTCTCTCTCTTTTAGCCAATTCTCGGTATAATTATGAAGCTGAGTTGCATGTTTAATGTCACATCGTTAAGAAAGTGTCCTCATTAACACACACACACACACACATATATATATATATACACACACATACAGTATATGCATATAATGCATGTATACCTACGCACACACACACACACACACACACACATGGCTGTAATACTTCTTAACAGGGGCAAGAATAACAGCAGCAGAAACAAAAATCAGTATCTTAAGAAAACTGACAAACATTCTCATTAAAAATTGTTTATTTCTTATACATTTACAAACAAATTATTGACGCTCTGTGAATTCTACAAAATTCAAGCGAATCATCATTTCTGTCTAATACACCTTCGGGATGTGTTTATATATAAATTACCTGACATTTCAAATAAGAAATTCGATACCATCTCTCTATCTTACAAGGTAATTTTAATTAACTTAGTAGCAATTTCACTTTAATTAATTTCTGATGGTTCCCTGTTTAATCTGAGAAATATTCCTTATATATTAAGTCCAATTATTATTATTCTGTATATTTTTCACTCCGTTTTATTCCCTAAAACGCGTATACAGATGTACGAGTATATATATATATATATATATATATATATATAT
>NC_068981.1:145072469-145077507 GCF_001194135.2 Octopus bimaculoides | reverse complement strand
TATGTGTGTCTCATTTTGTATACAAAATGGCTGATAGTTAGCAAGGTGAGACACACATAAGAAAGAAGGAAACAAAGGACCACTGATGAGGTCACAGAAGTGTGACGAAAGAACTCTGGCCGAAATAAGATTAAGATTAATGTAATATAAAGCTGAAGCAAATTAACACCAAATATACAGTGCGTGTGTTTTTATTGGCTAAACTGGAAATATGACCATCCCCAAGTACAACAACATCTGTTTCAACACACGATTTCACATCAAAAATCTTGCAAAACAAATATATATATATATATAAATTATTAGCGACGGAAGTATTAATACCAAAAGGTAAGCTTTATATCCAGTTTAACATGGATGTCGTGTTCGAACACAAAATACTATGTTATTAGCCTTGACAGATCTTCTCATATAGTGGCTTGGTGCATAGTTCATAGTAGTCTAGCAGACTAGAATCGTCTGTATACAGGCGGCTGGACGTTATCACGTGGTCTCATTCTATTGGAAATCATCAAGGAGAGGCGACCGGTCGCGGCATCCATTATGATTGAGCCTTTATGTCGATATTTCAAGACTTGACGACACAGACCAGCAGAAGTCTCTCTGGAATTTGTGTGTATATATATATATATGTGTATGTGTGTGTGTGTGTGTGTGTATGTGTGTGTGTGTGTGTGTGTGTGTGTGTGTGTGTGTGTGTGTGTGTGTGTGTGTGTGTGTGTGTGTGTGTGTGTATACGCGATCAAGCAACTTCCAGTAAGACTGCTGTTGGTCTGCATCGGCAAGACTTGTGTTATTTAGGTAAGATCGTCATAAACTGTACAATGAATTTGCGGAGGAGAATGAAAACTCCAACGTTTCGGACAGATCCTTCTTCATAGAAAAGTTGACAGGAGAGAGATTAAAGAAAGACAACAGTGTTTTACTTTATATATAAACAAATACATTCATATATTCATCTGGGATGGTATGTATAACATATGCTATTCAATATGAACTACTATCTTCGCCTCCTCAGGATGAGTCTTAATTATCCAATAGTAATCGAGGCGAGTCCTATGTGAGAGGGAGAAATATTCTAAAGAACCAAGATTTCTCAAAATGGTGATATCATTAAGGAAAAGGATAGGTTTACCGTCTAGAGATAAGAAGACATTTGTGGGTGGACACATGTTTCTGCATCAATGAACGTCTTCAGCGAACACTCTGAGTTATTTCTCGTAGCTCATTTTAATTTAAATTATGCAGATTACCGTAACCATGTGTCCTACTCTTTTTATATGTAACTAAGTGCCTTGGCTATTGGCTGTACAGTTGGAAATTGTGCTAAATATTGCATGCCCTTACTTTGGGAATTCTCAATATGAATGTCCATATAACTTACTTTGCCTCAAGGAAATTACTTTCTGTTTCTTAACAGGGTGACTTTTATGTCCAAACAAAACAACGTGAAACACCCGTCCTTTTTGTTGTTTTGTACCTGAAGTAAATCCCGATTGAGCAAAGACGTTATAGCCGTGAACATTGCTTATGTTCTTACTGTATTTTCAACTATATTATCTAATGTGTTTTCATATTTTTAAACCTGCAGGCTTTGACTTTGAGAAAGATTTGCCTGCTCTTTCTTGCAACCAAATTTACCTCAACGTTTCCTGCCCTTTTATGAAACGAGCTTCCTGTTCCAATATTTGTACACTATTCTCTACCATAGCTTTAAGAATATTGAGTTCCTGATCACTTAATAGATTAGATAAAGCTATCCAAGTCGAGTGAAAAATCGAACATTAAATGTTTGCTAATAAACGTTATGAGCAAGAAATCTTCAACATGAAACTAAAGCTCTTGTATATATAATATAATACAACATCCAGCAAAGTTGACATTCGATCGAAAAAAAAAATGTTATTAAAATAAAATTATTTTGAAACATTTTACAAAATGTTTTCATCCAGCATTATAATTCAAAGAGATAGTCAAACAAAAATCAGACACTCGCATCCTTTACAAATCTGTATACAGACACGCACACATATCGCTCGCACTCTCTTCATGCATGTATAGTTATATGGTTATGTTTATATGAATATGTGTGTGTGATTATGGTATACATGCGCATATATATATATATATATATATATATATACGGTCATGTTGGAGCACTATCATAAACACGTGCATGTATTCTTTTATTCTTCTATTTGTTTCAGCTATGCGGCTTCGGTCATGGTGAAACGCTACCATAAACACACGCGCACACACACACACACATACACACACACACACACACACACACACATACACACATATCTATCGACGGCAGAATCATTCGAATGCATTTATCTCGATCCTTCGTTCAAATCTCACATTT
Source organism: Octopus bimaculoides (assembly GCF_001194135.2). Taxonomy (NCBI): domain Eukaryota; kingdom Metazoa; phylum Mollusca; class Cephalopoda; order Octopoda; family Octopodidae; genus Octopus; species Octopus bimaculoides. The sequence continues at coordinate 145,075,139 of NC_068981.1, read as the reverse complement.
GTCCTCACTGTCTTTCATCCTTTCGTCATCGATAAAACGAACCAATTCCAATGAACTGCTGGGGTCGATTCAATAGATTTCATTTCAGAATTTGGAATCGCTGCACCATTCTCTTGCCTTTAACTTTCTAGTAACCTTTATGGCGTTACGTGAGCCAGCTATATCACCACTGGTGGCATGGAGAAATATTGGTTTTCCATACTATCATGCCTATACCAGTAGACTGGAGGTGTTTAGTATCGTCTCATTGCGTTCTGACACCAAAGACTGAAGCCAGATTTTCCAACTATAGATTTGTGGTAGCATGAGGAATATTGTTCCTATCTGTCTGTCTGTCTGTCTGTCTGTCTGTCTGTCTGTCTGTCTGTCTGTCTGTCTGTCTGTCTGTCTGTCTGTCTGTCTGTCTGTCTGTCCGTCCGTCCGTCTGTCCGTCCGTCCGTCCGTCCGTCCATCCATCTATCTATCTATCTATCTATCTATCTATCTATCTATCTATCTATCTATCTATCTATCTATCTATCTATCTATCTATCTATCTATCTATCTATTTATCTATCTATCTCTCTAGCCGCCTGTCAGTCCGTCTACTTACCTGCCTGTTTGTCTGTTTCTCTGGCACTTTGCATATCTACCTGTCTGTTTCTCTGTCAGTTTGCATGTCTGCTTGTCTGTTTCTCTGTCAGTTTGCATGTCTGCCTGTCTGTATTTCGAATTGAATCGTATAATTTGTACACGGTATTCAAATTTCGCTGACATGGAGCGAAGAATCCGTGCATTTGAGCAAAAGTTCTTCAGAAGGCTGCTACACATCCCGCACACAGAGCACAAAACGAACAGTTTTGTCAGACAGCAAGTTAACAAATACGTTGGCAGTTAGGAACCACTCCTTGCGCTGGTAAGAAGACGAAAACTTGCTTGGTACGGCCATGTATCCGCTACAACTCTCTGTCCAAATCCATTCTTCAAGGCGCAGTTGAGGGAGGCCAAAAGAGAGACAGCCAAAGAAAATTCTGGTTTCACAACAAGGACTGGGCTAATCAAAACCCAGCGAAATTCATCACAGAGAACAAAGACCAGTGGAAACGGCTGACTACGAAAGATTTTTGATTGATATTATTTTATTATTTTTGATTGATGATATCAGCAACGGTCGTATATTTCTTCAATAATTTATGTATCTAATAATTGGCTCCGAAGGAAATAATTTTAGTGACAGATGTGAAAAATTACGAGGGTAAGCGGTAATTTTAAGATGATGGTTTTGAAAAGAATAAATATAAAAACATGAAAGCTGAAAAAAGTTAAGGTATTATTAACAAGACAGGGTATAAATTATCTTTACGATGATTACTTCCAATAGTTACCTTGATCTTTTACAACTATTTGATGTACCCCAATTGTACCACTTGCAGCCAACAGTTATTTTCCAAAAAGACAAGACGGTGCGTCGTCCTATTGGTGGGTGGAATGTTCGAGAGTTTCTTAACGAATCTTTCCCAAGCTGGTGGACTGGAAGAAGCGGTCCTACTCCCTGACTACTTAGGTTACCAGATATAACCCCTCCAGGTTCCTTACGAGGCTATATTACAGACGGAGTCCATCGTACAAAAGTTGTAGACCTGAATGATCTCAAGGAAAAAAGTATGTCATACCATATCTAGAATTCCTCATGAGATACTGTAATATACATGATCAGAGGCGCACATTGCCTAGATGTGTTGCGTGAAGCCAAAGGAGCCCACATGGAAGTATTCTGATGTTTCTAATAAAACTATTTGTTCGCCTAAGTTTCCCAATAAACTCTGTTGAGTTATTCTTATTTTTAGATATTTTTTTCTGAATTTTTCAAATTGTAATGGTATTTTGTGGGTATCCTGTATTTCCCTTGCGTCTATGCAGCATACATGACACAAATTCGCATTTTTCATCCACTTGGATAACTTGAGACTTTATGGAAAAAAGCCTTATGTTATTCACAACGAATGAAACAAAGGATAACTAAAACCTTGAAAACGAGTATGGATATTTAGAACCAACTTATGAAAAGGGTTTGGACATGTAAAGGGTTAATGTAAAAATATCAATTCTATTTTATAAAAAGAGAGAAGATATTTATTATATATGGGTCACAAAAAATAAACAAGTGCTGGTTACTATCGATAAAGAACATCTTTGCAAACATACATGTATGCAAACAAATCACATAATGATTAACGATTGTATCTGTCTATTAAAATAACTGAACTATGATCCCGTCAAAAGGAAGCGATGAAAAATCAGCATCCCCAACCCCCATTTTTTTAAAAATAAAAGATATCTTCGAAGTTTATGTTTTAATTAGCATTTATATTTAAATGAATGCAAAACTGCAAAATTTTAAATTAATTAGCTGTGTAAATTGTTTTATTATCTCTCCACATTTCGAAAATCCTTGGCAAAATTTCAAACTAACTGCAGCTTTGTCAACGCCCACATACATGCGCGTATACTTATTTATATACACACACATATATATATACACACACACACACACACACACACACACACACACATATATATATATATATATATATATATATGTATAAATATATATATATATATATATATGTATAAATATATATATATATGTATGTATAAATATATATATATATACATACTTACATATATATA
>NC_068981.1:145061506-145072165 GCF_001194135.2 Octopus bimaculoides | reverse complement strand
ATATATATATATATATATATATATATATATATAGATAGATAGATATTCGCTGTACGGAATTGGAGTAACATTCAATAAAAAAATGTCATCTATGATTCATACTTAGATTATATAGGCTGTTGATGGACCGGTTGAGATAACATATTTTGTGGATACACTATCACGAAAACACAATAAGTAAATATCCGTAGGAGACCAAAATTCGCTCCAGCAGTGGCTAGCGGGAATGAAAAATGCTTTTCAGATCTTTTTTTAATGGCGCGTACAAACAGCTAGTCACATGTTTGGACGAAAATTCCTCACATGTATGTATGTGGAGGCGTAATGGCCCAGTGGTTAGTGTAGGAGACTCACGGTCATACGGTTGCTGTTTCGATTCTCAGACGAGGAGTTGTGAGTGTTTATTAAGCGACAACACCTAATTCTCCAAGATGCTCTGGCAGGCGATGGTGGCGAACCCTGTTGCATTCTTTCACCACAATTTCTCTCAGTCTTTCTTCCTGTTTCTATTGTACCTGTATTCGAAGGGTCAGTCTTATCATTCTCTGTGTCACGCTGAATCTTCCCGAGAACTACCTTAAGGGGTACACGTCTCTATGCAATGCTCAGTCATTTGCACATCAATTTCACGTTGATCGGAGCGAAACGATATATATATACAGACACATATGTGTATATGTATATATGTATACACACATACGAATTTCAGTTATTTATGTAGTGAGAACACCACATAAGATGTGCAATGAAAATGTACTCCTCAGCTGCATAATGGAAGTTCATTTCAGAAAGTTCTGAGTTGACGGGTACCTTGTAAGTGGAATTTCTTGAAAATAACTTTTATGGAAGCCCCCACCCACACATACTACCGATGTATAACGGTGTAAGTTATAAACGTTAGTTGAAAACCGAAAAACCAGAGATTTTGAATACAAATTTTTGTGTCATTTATTCCGGCATAGAGTTGTGTAAACAACCTATTGTTAGTCTCGCTGGCAGAAATGCACTAAACCTGTGACTGGTCTATTGAAACACTGTAAACAACAATATTTCTTCACCAAATGCCAAAGTCTAAGCATTTAATCTTTGGTTCACTTCTGACATAATGTCGAAAAGATCAGAAAAGATGATATACAGAAACATAGAATCTATTGGTGGAAGAATAAGAATGGTAAAATTATGTTGTTTTGAGAGATAAAACAATGTGTTTACTCTGATTTGTCATAATTGTTACAATGGTGAAATAACGTAACATACTATTCTTCATTGTCTACAGGGAGCTAAACGTAGAGGGATCAAACAAGGACAGACAAAGGGATTAAGTCGATTACATCGATACCAGTGCGTAATTGGTACTTATTTAATCGACCCCGAAAGGATGAAAGGCAAAGTCGACCTCGGTGGAATTTGAACTCAGAACGTAGCGACAGACGAAATAACGCTAAGCATTTCGCCCGGCGTGTTAACGTTTCTGCCAGCTCGCCACCCTTTAAATAACATATTAGCACATTGCAACTCACAATGTGTTCAAGGATAGTCTAAACTGGAAAGAGAATCTCGAAAAGTCTGCACTTAAGAAAACGTAAGATGCACAACAACAGCAGTGTGTATACAAAATGTTATAAAGAGAAGGAAGTAATGTTTCAAAACAATTTATTAAATAACACATATACCTGGCAGAAGAGGAAAACCATTTAGCCATGTGAATGTTTTATTGAAATCTACAGTGTTTATGCAATAAAATGTATAAGTATAAACAACTACTTCTTTTAAAAGTAATCGTAACTAATAAGTAACAGGAATTAGCAAATGTATCAACTTCTTAATATATAACAATGTAAATGCATTTACTATTCCATTGCTTTGACTATGTCTACAGGCATTGCTGCTCCTGTACGAGTTTTATAACTGCAGATGTTTCTTTTCATTTATTTAATCGTAAAGTTACTGGTTTGCGGTACTTTTACGGGAGGCAAAACAAAATTCACTTAGTATGTGTATACACGGACAGTGAACTTTTAACTAGAATAAAAGTCGAAGAATTTAGATGTTTTATCATTAAAAGTATTGGAAGATACAGATACGTGGTTTTCCTTTTATTGTGTTTTGCATGGGTGGAATCTCGGCTAAATACGCAACTTTGCTGACGTATTTAATAAAGATGCAAAAAAAAAAAAGAAGAAAGAAGTATTAATTGGTTTCTAGCTAATGTATTACTGGAAACATTCATGTTTAAATGTTTCATGTCAAAAGAACAGATGATTGTCAAACTTATTTCTCTATGAAATAACTCAGAAGAATTTTTAGGAACTATATCAACTATATGAACCGTAATGCAACAAGGTGTGCAGATGCACTAAATATATTTGATTGCAATAATTCTCATTTTTGGTTTAAGTACAGGGGTACATATTTTATTAACTAATTGCAGTCGCTGTAACCGACCGAAGTATTTAACTGGTTCATATTTGATCAAACTCGATTGAATGAAAGGTGAAGCCGAAATTTGAACATAAAAATATAAAGGGAAGTAACTATCTTAGGACCTGAAGTATGGCGCTCTACTGTTTCTATTAGTTCAACGTTATTTTGTCTGAGTTAGTGTTAAAGTAAAATAGTTTCGATATTTAATACGATATTTATTTTCTTCTCTTATCTACTCAAAATTTAGAAATGTGAATTTAGAAAAAATATACTGTACGTTTGAGTCAGTTTCAGCTTCTGTCGTCACAAGGCATCTTATTCCTAGCCACAATGATATCAGACTGGATTCGAACAAGCAATCATTATTTCAAAACTTATGATAATAACGCTAGGATATTACATTAAATAAAGTGACTTTCCAATTTGAAAGGAATTATTCCCCACTCGTATTCTACATTTTGATACATAGATAATTTAATAGTTTGTCCGAGAATAAAAACAGAGTAGGAGAAGCGAATGTGTCTAGTCGATATGTATTATGGTTTTGTAGAGGTGGGGAAAAGATGAGAAAGAGCCAGGAAGTATAACGGTGGACAGTTCACACGAAGCAGACTAAACTAGTTCTTATGTGTTGTATTTGGACAATAGAGTAATGCAAGCATACTTTATACCAAACTATTGAATATTTATAACTTTTGATATAACTTCATACTAAAACCGTAGCAAGAACCGTCTTGCAGAGCCGTCTCTGCTAATTCAATCGACGACTTCAAAATTAAATTTGTAGCCTCGATTCAGTCGCATTAAATATATGAACAAGAAGATAATCTATTAATCCTTTTGAAAATCGAGGTACTTACTAGTAGTTATTTCAGCTGTTTAAATCTGTTCATACTTTCAATGTTCCAAAGAAAGAAAGCAAGACTTTCTCTGAGTGGAGCACATAAAGTAAACAAACTTTGCTACTTAATAAATGTAATTTATTATAAAGTTTGTAATTCAATATTTTTGAAAACTGTGGCATAAAATCTTGTTGGAATGAATATGTAGATGGGTTTCAATTTTCCGTTTAAAAATGTCCGAGGAGAGAATTCAATGCCCATGCACTTTTGAGAGTGTTCAAAACAGATGGAAAAATGAGAGGAAAACTTCGATTTATTTATGAAAAGCCTTAGAGATAAAGAGCGTTATATGATGAGATTATTACGTCATGGGTTCGAATCCAGGATTCTTTGAGCAAGGCATTTCGTTTCATATGGCTTCAGGTTGCTCGGCTAAAAGGATTACCAAGCAAGTGCTGGTACTGCTATTTCTCCCCGCAGCTGTTACATCCTTGATCTTCGACAAGTTCAAGGTGTGGGAGGGCGGAGAGTTTGTCAATGTCTGTTCGCAAGTACACATGCACCTAAACCAATTAGCAAAAGCATACTACCAAGTCATATTCACTTTTAAGTGATGACTATGGTTGGCTGGTTGCTTACTTAAGGATGCAGTGTATTAAGATATTGAGGTAAGGTAAGAGGCCAGCCACCCAAGAAAAACACAAACCATCAGGCTAGCTTCTATACAGTTTCGATTTACCTAAGTTTACTCCTAAGGCTTGAGTTGACGAGAGGCTATAGTTGAAGACACAGCAAATTTAAGCAGAGGCACAAACCCGAAAGTTCAAGATTGAAAAACAAACTTCATAGTCAGTCAGAAATGTCGGCGGAAATGTCATTTAATCATATTTTCGAATGAGATCCCATTCATTTCTCCTGCTACATAGGAAGTTATTTGTCGAGTCAAAAAGAAAAATTAACTTAGGCGAGAGCATGGCTATATAGTTGAGGAGTCCGCTTTACAACGACGTAGTTTCAAATTCACTCAGACTGTGCGACACCTTCAGTGTCTCTTACTATAGCCCCGATACAAGGTATGCCACTGAATATACGGTTGGCAAGGATAGAAACAGAACTATTCAAACAATCTAAAGAGAGATACCCGCAGGACATACAAGATGTTAGCCAAGAGATGGCCAACAAAAGACTTGTGCTTAGCCCAGCGGCTACACCTCAGAAAAAAAAGGAAGGGGAGGTTGGTGAATTCGTGCAGCCCCTCCCTATACTTAAATTGTAGGAATACGTTTAGTTGTCCACGCTTTTGTTGTGTCCCTTACACGGATCACAAATTTGTGACGTGTGAGGTGTACCTAGTTAAGTGTCATAGACAGGGACCAACGTATTGGAACATGAACAAGTCTATTTTGACTTGTAAAGTCTTCCGTGCCCAGGTTAAGGAATTAGTGCAGAGGGCATTATGCGGCGCCATCATTAATAATAGATGGTGGTGCGCCCTCAAGCGAGCCATTCCTTCTGAGTCTCTTAGATTTAGTAAGCAGCTATTTTTAGAGAAGACTAGAATAGAAGGGAACCTAATTAAGGAATTATAGGAGACCATGGAATCTGGCTCTTCCTCCAGAGTGATAGCGGCGAGAGCGGTGTTATTCTGTCATCTCAAAGCAAAACACGAAGGATGTAGAGTCAGGGCTAAGTTAGGTGCTATGGGTAGAGAAGGTATTAACGTTGCCGGATGGGCATGTCATATGGAGAGTCAGAGAGGCAGAGAAACCTCTATAAAGTCTTTTATTGACGAGCAAGGGCGTACGATTAAAGGACAGGAGGAATGCAAAAGGCTTTTCACCAGCATTTCACCCGGTTGTTTGGGACGAGCGATTCGCTGGACCGTGGGGAGTCCTAAAGGACTTCCTCACCGGTGAGCCGTGACTCTCGGCGTGGGAGGCGGAATGTTGTGAAGGGCCGATTACCGCTGCGGAGGTCGACGAGGTGTTGGCTGAATGCGCCGGGGACAGGTCGCCGGGGCTGGATGGTCTGCCCTATGAATTTTATCGTAGTATGCCGGACTTGTTCGGATACTTGCTGGCCTGCGTCTACAGGAACTGGCAGCAGAATGGGAGAATTCCTAGCTGTGAGTCGGGGAGTGGTGACGTTGATCAGAAAAGACCCGAGCAAGGAGGATCATATTAGTAACTTTAGGCCCATAACTCTACTTAATGTTGAGTTAAAGATTTTGGCCAAGGTGTTAGCAAAACGGTTGATGCATGTCGTGGAGAAACTTGTAGGGAAGGCGCAGACATTCACCTTTCCAGGCAGGTCAATCCAGGACACTCTTCATCTCTTACCCTACACCTTAGATATGGTAAGTAAAGTATCCGGTAAAGGTGGGGAATTGGTCCATTTACACCAAAGTAAAGCTTTCGATAGGGTAGACCACTAGTACCTGCCGGCAGTCACTGAGACGGCTGGGCTAGGCTCCGACTTCCGCGGTTGGATCAAGGCCATTTATGGCGACATCAAATCCACAGTCCAAATAAACGGTTACCTGTCGGAGCCGTTTGAGATCAAGCGCTCGGTTAGGCAAGGGTGCCCCCTATCTCTGCTTCTGTATGTACTGACTCTTGAGCCATTGTTGCGGAGGTTGGAGAGTTTGAGGGGCATCCCCAATGAAATCGGATGTGGTAAGTCTGTTTCTGCATATGTGGATGACGTCACCATCACCGTGTCCAATGTAGTTCAGCTACCTTGTGTAGAGGACGCAATCAAAGGATACAAGGCGGTGGCAGGGGCAAAAGTTAGCAAGGACAAGTCCATCGGTTTGCAGCTCGGCACCTATAACTTCCAGTGTCGTGGGACACTGGACGGATAGTTTGGTTTGGTCCAAACTCCCAGACGGAGAAGAATTGGAGTGAGGTGGCAGGCAGAGTGGAGGCCCTAGTCCGAACCTGGTCCGGAAGGGCGCTGTCCCTGAAAGGAAGGGTGGAGGTGGTGCAGGCGTTTATTGCGTCTGTTACCACCTACCATCTGACCGTTGTCCCTTACCCTGATTCGTAGCTATGCAAGTTGGTGCGACTTCTCTTCCGCTTTTTGTGGAAGGGAAAACCGCTTGTGAGGCGCTCCGTATGCTGTCAAAAACCGCTAAAGGGTGGGTTAGCGATGCCGTGGCTATTGATGAGCAGACATGCACAGAGGCTAAGGCATCTCTGGCTCTACCTGGATGGTGGTCAGCTGTGGAATTCGCTTGCAGAATTATAAACTCACTTAGCTCATCTATATATTTGTAACGTCTTGTATTGTCCTTCTTTGTAAAAGATATTTATTATCATAATAAAGAAATCACTCCATATATTATACTCCCTATATTAATACACTGTAAAATTCTTATACTTATACTTATACGTTATCTAGTATATTACTACGCTGATTTACTCAAATAAATTACCCAACACGCTAAAACAGTATCTAATGAAGGCGGCGAGCTGGCAGAAACGTTAGCACGTCGGGCGAAATGCTTAGCGGCATTTCGTCTGCAGTTACGTTCTGAGTTCAAATTCCGCCGAGGTCGACTTTCCCTTTCATCCTTTCGGGGTCCATAAATTAAGTACCAACGCACTGGGGTCGATGTAATCGACTTAATCCCTTTGTCTGTCCTTGTTTGTCCCCTCTATGTTTAGCCCTTCGTGGGCAATAAAGAAATCAGAAACGTTAGCACGCCGGGCGAAATGTTTAGCGAAATGTTCTGAGTTCAAATTCCGCTGAGGTCAACTTTGCCTTTCATCCTTTCGGGATCGATAAATTAAATACCAGTTGCATACTGGGGCCGATCTAATCGACTGCCCCCCCCCCATCTCCCAAAATTTCGGACCTTGTGCCTTGAGTAGAAAAGAATACAGTATCTAATGCACGTCTCTTTTACATCTTATATATGTTGAATTACATAGACCGATTGTTAAATTCGATTCGCAATTTCGATCCCATTGCATGACATTGTAGGTCAATGTCTTTTAAAATAGCCTTGCGATTGAAGTTTCGTACACGGAAACTGTGCATAAGACTACCAAATAGAATTATGCACAGGAATATATCAAGGGTACTACACGTATCTACAGAATTCTCAATCACTTACATATAATTCAACGATCAGGTAATTCAGCCGATCAAATTACTGAAAACTCATTGTCGGAAACGACTGCAATTCATTTGAAATCCATATGGTCGCTTGACTTGCTAGAAATAACAATAAAAATTTCCTGAAATTCCCCCTTCCTGTTTTGAAAAAGAAGGGGTGCATTAGATGATATAGTGCTAGAGACTTAATATAGAAAACCATGAAGCAATGGTCATGGCCTTTGATCATAGTTCTACTCAGTTAAGACTCACCTGAGACTAAACAATAACAACAACAACCCAACAAAAAGTCTCTAAGATTCTCCCGAAAATCTCTCTGTAATTCCTGTTCCATTTAATCAAATACAGATCTAATGTAATATATCATTCGTAAGAGAGACGTATATTTCCATCATTCAAATTCTTCTGAAATATCATTCTGTTAAGAAAGTGTAATTTATATTGCTATAGTTACATTAAACAAATTACTTTCCTAACAAGAATAATGCATGAATTCGATACACAATCGATAAAAGTTTAGAAATAACCAGTCTGTTGCTATCTAACCAGTGCTTAGGAATTTTAGATGATTCCTGTTCAAAAGTTTCTACACAATGTTGATTCGAAGACAACTCATTTTATCACTTGGAATTGCGACATATACTTCTACCTGATCTGTCGACTGCTAAAGATGACTGCCAAATCATCCTCAAATCATACATCACTCTCTTAAATGAGGAAGGATTCATTAGTTAATGTATTATTAGGTATGCTATGGTTGAAAATAATCTGGTGCAGCCTCAGCTAGAATAAGGATGATCTTGGTTTAAATAATAAATTGTGTCCACCACCACTCCATGATCCGGACTAAACATTTAACCCAGTCCCTCCTCCCAAGAATAAAAGCGCTCTGGAACTCCCAACCTGCTCATGTTATTCTTGTAGCTGTAGCCTCGCAGTAGCTCAAGAACATAAACCGTATCTATATCATTTGATTCGTCAGTTGTTTAAAGGCTGTAGACATAACGCCTTCCAGAATATAAGTAGAAAAATCAAGTACAAAAGCGTTACAACATATATTAATTCGTTTTATACTTGCTTACGACATTGCTCATTTAGTTGTTATAAATTTCCTTCATATTGAAAACTTTGTAATGTAGTGGCTTCCCTCGATCAATGTCAACTGTGAATCTGTGAATTAATGAGTAGGATTGGGCAATATTGTTCGAGAAAAATTGGCTGTTACTTATGCATGAGGGCTTTCCGTCTTTACGCCGATCGTGTTTCTCTAAAGGAAAGGCTGCCGACATGGACCGATACAGCTTGGCACCAGTTTGTTGTCAGTCAAAACGCAAACAACCAGAATAGATAACGCAAGGTATTCCGCCTGACTCTCGAGCATGTCCCCCGACCATCGCATTGGATCGATCTTTTTTTAACCCACTTTCTTTTAGCTTTGCATTCTCCTTTAATCTTTTGGCTTTGTCGTCTCATTCAATGTTTTGCAGATATTTTATTTTTATAAATTTCATGTTGGAAGGTTCCAAGTGAAAGTTATAAAAATCACGATCCCAGCTTTTCACGGTTCCTTAAAGTTCATCAGAAAATATTCTATTGTTTTGACTCTTATTGAAAAACATGGGTTTGTATCCATGCTGCGTATAAAACATCAAGAAAAAATAGATAATGCATGCTTCAGTTAACTAAAATACAGATTCCACATAAAAAATATCGCATAAAATAGCCTATAGCTAAAATGTGATCCTGAACCACTGAATCTGATTAACAAAATCATATATTTCATCTGCACCACTCCTGCTTATGTGTAAATATAATCTTTTGACTTAAGCAGGAAATTGCTAATTTGAAAGGAAAAAATCTTTGTAAAGAGATCGGCTTCCATATAATTATTAAGATTATTTTATTTACACAATTTTGACTTTAACGGGATTTAAAGCCACAAAATAAATGAAAGAAATTAATTAGTTACACCTTTATTGTAACGGTGTAGCAATACTTCACAGCCAACTGTCTGTTGTTTAAACATTGTTATCTACTGAAACAGATTCTAAAGTAAATGTCACGCACACATATATACGTATATATATGCATGAATACATTCATACATACATAACTACATACATATATGTATATAAATGCATACATACACACATACTCATACACACACAAACACATATATATGAAAGTAAGCAGCAGGATATCAAGAGGTGATGCAGTACGACCGTTTCAAGCGGCTCCATTTAATTGAAGAATGCAATCATTACATCAATTTAAATGCAGGGCTATCCTCAGCTGCATAAATAAATAAATAGAACTTTTAATCAGTCGGACGCATTAATATAATTTTACTCAAATACTCTATTAGAGCAAGAGATGGAAAGAATCCATAATGCCACTAATGTAGCTAAGAATGTACTACACTTCCACGAAATGTATGAAGTTTGTTGGGGTCATCGCTTGTAAAGGATTGTGGTTCATTTTTAATCTATTGGTCTTTTTCTCTAAAAAGTGTAGTATATAAGTGGCAACATGGATTCTTTCCATCTTCTTGCTCTATTAGAGTTTTGAGTAAAATTATATTAACATGCATCCTTAAAGTGAAACAATGCATTGGTAGTACATAAAGGTATCAACAAATAGAAGAGAAGGAAGCGAGCATCACCTTTCAAGTAACTCAGAATAATCAAATGTAAGCTTGCCAAAGTTTAATGCAGTTTAAATATGGAGATTAAGATTGTTTGAAATTGGATATTCATCGCGTACAATGTTCCTAGTAAATTTAGTCCCCGTCGCAGGTGGACAGTCGAAATAAATAAATAGACAAAATCCTTTCACCTTTATAATATTCTTTACTAATACACATACAAATAAATAATAAGAGGTGGACAGTCGAAATAGATAGAGAAAATCCTTTCACTTTTATAATATTCACTAACCAAGTAATAATACATAATTACAACATATAAATAAAAAAAGGGAAACCACTAAAAAATATTCACTAATGCCAATATACGAACATATAGAATTAAAAAGTATGGCAGACCCTACAAACAAAAACAATCTACATACACCGAATTAGAGAAAAACTCGTGTAAACCACCGTTTTCCACGGTTTGTCTATTTATGCGGGGGCTCTGGGCAAAATGTTATAGTGCATGACCATCCCTGGGATAAAAGTAATGTGTGTGTAAAGTGTAGGGAAAATCGATTGAGAATTGTGGAACTGCATGCGTTAGTCAATATACACATACATATTGTGGTTTATATATAT
>NC_068981.1:145057463-145061384 GCF_001194135.2 Octopus bimaculoides | reverse complement strand
TATATATATATATATATCCATTCATATACACATAGATAGTCTTATATAGAGATACAAACGTTCACAGACACTCAGATTCATTTGTGCACCTTAACGTTAATACATTGTGATAGGCAAATTTACTGTGATAATATCTCATATGGATGTGCCGTATTTGATAGGGCAAAATATATAGGAGGCAGACGAAAATCGCTGCAACAGTGGCTGGTGAAAATGCTAGATGGCTGCTGTCTCAGTTTTGTCTTAACCAGTAGCGTGTGCACATTGGAACCTCGTGCCAGAGAGAAATTTCAAATGATACGGGAACATCAGTGATTGTTTCTTCGCTAGCGACATAGCAAGAACTTTATTATTTAATATGACATTTTATAAAGTAGTAGCATGTGCTTTGGATAAGATTTCACTCCTACTTCTTTCAGATCGAAGCATCACGTCCAGACAGTCTCATGAGCTTATTCTGAACATTATTATAAATCGTACCAATTTTACCAAAATCTCACACTATTCATCTAGAATGAATAGTATCTAGTAAACTTGTTAAGTAAATTGTCAGTGATATTCTATGGATTAACTGTAAATGTCCAAACTTACAGTAAAAGGAAAAGAAAGTCTCATATACTTGTTTCAGCCATTGAACTGTGCGAACATGCTGGGACGCCGCCTTGAAAGGCTAAGTCGAATAAATTAATCTACGTACACACTTTTTAAATCTGGTATTACTTTATTGGTGGCATTAGTCGAACCACTAATTTTCAAGGACGAAACCAAAGTCACATTATTTGCAAAGCAGTGGGTGGGGAGACAAACTCAAATACGAACACTGACACACATTATATACATACATACGTGCGTACATACATACGTACATGCATACATACACACGCACATACACAACACATCTATCTATCTATCTATCTATCTATCTATCTATCTATCTATCTATCTATCTATCTATCTTTCTATCAACACAGGCATATGTGCGTATCTGTATGTGTACATATGTACATATATTGGTTAAATGTTGTTACGTTTAAGAATGTGTATATCCAATCTTCACTTCTTAATTTTTTTTAATACTTCTGCGTGAAATGAAGCTCTTGATTATTTTAAATGTTTCTTTTTACGCAAATGAAAGAGATTTAAATTCCAATAGCCATTCGTAACCTGCGTAATGTATATACAATATTGAAAAGCTTGATACTATTTTTTTTCTCTGAGAAAAAAAAAAAAACTCTTCATAGGCATGTGTTGAAAACACAACATATTTTGAAGCAACTTCCGAGAATACCAGACGTGTTTCGGCCATCTTAGATCTTATCTATGACGTGCTTCAGGTCGTCGCATGACTAGACAAAGCTTTTATTCTCCGATATATAGAGCGAAGTACGAATAATACAATCACTGATATCACAGAAAGCTTTCCGTTCTGAATACAAGTACGCAAGAGAAACAGCATCAAACTTTAATATCCATCTGTATAATATACCTACCTCTAACGGATATACACCATTGCAAGGAATAAGGCCGCAGCTTTTGTCTGAGAGAAAATCTCTTGTGCTAAAAACACAATATTCACTCTATATCGGAAGAGACAAATTTCGTGAATGTAAGTGGTGATCGGGTTCTCGTTAATGAAAAGACCCAAGAAATTCAAAAAAGTGTCTTGATGTTCTCTTGGTTCATTGATAGATCGAGATAGGCCGACGTTCGCCTCGCATGTTGGAGCCTTCTAAGTGATATAAAAAGGAAGAAGTCAGTCACATTTTACTACATTCTGAAATCTGATGATTACTACGAACGTATACAAGCGCTAATTGAACTTTATGAACATTACAAAATATTTTTCCTTCATATTTCCTCCTTCAGTTTGCTTGGCAGTCTGCCATTTTCAAGAAAGCTCTGGAAGAGAATCTGTAGTGGTTTCGCCAGGGCACGCTTATACGATTAGAGGATGATTGCTGGGAAACAATCAGGACCAGCAGTCGAGTTTGCGTCCACCTCATCTACGGCTAGTAGTATATCTTCTTCGCTAATGTCGATGCAATCCATTGTAACTGGCTCGCAGGTTATAGGTGAGGCGGCAAAGAAATCCATTGGTTCGCTCACTTATCTGTGTTCCGACGGAGTGTTAAAGATACTTTTGATCTGGTCATTCAGTACTTCACCGATCCTAGTTGGACTATCTATAAGGAGCCATCTTTTTTGGAAGAGGGGTCCTATTTTGCAGCGTACTGAGGCCGTTTCTTTGGCGTAACGAAAAAAGGCCTTTGAGTTTCTCTTAATGTTTTTTTATAACCCAGGCTTCTTTGTCTGCTTTTCCCCCTCACCTAGCATTGTTGCAGGCTTTTTGCAATCTCCATCAGTGTTGTTTTTAGGCGGGGTCTTTCACTATTTTTAGAAAGTTGGTTGAAGCGATTTCTAACCTTTGGCAGCGGTCTCATGAGGATCTTCCTCTCCCTTGGAATCTCGTTCCTTTTGTGTTGGCCTTGTGCTCTGTGACGTATGTCTGTCACATGGTTTGCATAACAGACATGAAATATTTTAGTTTCATGCCAATGTCTGGTGTGAAGAGACATTTCGGCCAGCCCTGTCTGAGGATCTCTTTTTGGATCGATTTCCAGTCTGCCTTGTGGAAATTCAGATTGAAGAGATTTTGGGTGCTTCTTTTAGGCTGTATATATATTGTATTTTGAACACAACATACTCGTAAACAGATTTTATCGCTGACAAAATTCACAGCATTACGCCATTCATATACATCCATACAAACATACACAGACACGCACAAACACACAAACGCATACATATTTTCAGTGTTTCTACGTATTGTATGAATGAAGTAAAACTAAATGTGTTTGTAAGTGATCGTAATAGTATGTTTCCGGTATTACTCAGCTCAACGTTAATTTTTTAATACTCTTAAAGGCTTTTAAATAAACAAGATATTAAATATAAGTAGATTGTAAAGCATGTTTGATTGTGATAATAATGTCAAGTCTCTTGCAAGTTGACTTATTACAGAAATCCAACGGAAATAATATAGCATTAACGTAGATAACTTGTGACATATGGTATGCTTACCATATTAGATTTATCTGGTTTCTGTTTACAAGGTGATCGGTAAAGATTCGTATGTAAGTTAAACTTTGCAAGTATACCTTAACTATTATCCGTCGTCTATCAGGGAGAAAAATACGATTGTAAAACTTCCTCGTTGTTCTATAATCGCCTTTCCGATTTAGTTTTCTAGCTTCATTAGGAAATTACATATCATGCTGGTACGAAGATGGCGCAATGATAAGTATGAAGCTTTGTTTAATCGAATAGAAAGCTATTCTCTGGTTGAGAGAATTATTGATAAACTAAATCACTTACAAATACTTGTAGAAAAATAATTCCGATTATAAACGTATCTCCAAGCTACGTCTTCTCCATTATTCAGATATTTCCTGTATTAGAAGATTTGGTTGCAAACTGAGTCTCCCTCTAAAATAATACATAACACGCAATTAATGCTGTTTGTTTTAAATATAGTGACAATGTATACAGGAATGTTTAAGCATTAACGTGATACAATAAATACTGGTGGCATAACAATAACTTTTACTTAAATTCATGCACTCTCATTCTCATGCTTTCATTATTCTAGCTGCTAAGTAATTTTTGGTGCAAAAATGGGTGTGTAGTTTAATTTTCTCGCTTTGTAACTGTTGATTTTGAGTTCAGTCCTACTGCACATGCAGGGTTCAGTCTCCGGACTGACCAATGACTTGTGGGTGAATTTGACTGAACAAAACTGTATGGCAGTCCGAGATATACACCCGCCCCCATATATATATATATATATATATATATATATTAATGGTATTTATATAAACTTTAATCTTATATAAATACCATTATTATTATTTACATGATTAT
>NC_068981.1:145056295-145057291 GCF_001194135.2 Octopus bimaculoides | reverse complement strand
TATATATATATATATATATATATATATGTATGTATATATATATATATAAATGGAGTAGTTTCTCTGTGAAGCATTGGGTGATATTTCAATAAAGAGACTCGTAGAGTAAGAGTCGAACACTGCAGAATGGTATAGTGAAAACTACTAAAAAGAAAAGAAAACAAAAGTAGTTTTTTCTTGTATTTTTAATATCCTCAAGATGGAAATTTATATCTCGGAATAATGCCACAGGTAACTTCGTAGGGCAATTGCCTCATCGACGACGTCATAACTTGTTCGAGTGTCTATGTGGTATACAAAGTAATCTATAATAAATGTAGGGTACTCTACATAGGGAGCACCACCAGGAAACTGCACGTTCAAAAATGTGCACAAACACTTCAATCAAAACACGTCTAGTGAAGTGTCAGAACCAGGATTTCAAGGTATCCTTAGGGACCACTCAACGCAACAGAGGCAATATCAGAATTATGGAGACCCGCCTTATCAACGAATTGAAACCAGTCATAATCAACAAAAAAAGGGACTATGTGAAGCCGACAGGTTCCTATAACAATACCAATCCGCACATGCCCCTTTCCTCCTCCAAGCGTCTGAGCAACAAACATTTCACTCGCTTTTCACATGTCCTGCAGAAGTGGTTATAGTCCCAAAATATAGAAATATAAGGTAAAACTACAACTTTGTAGTTTTCTCTATACACCCTCGTATTGTTCTGGCATTGTTCAACAAGTCTCTTTAATATATATACTTCTATGCTGAAGTTGAGACATGTTCTTTGTCTATCTCCTTAGCTTCTTGGAAATTTTAGGTATAATTATACTAATGTGTCCATCTGTTCTAATTTAGTTAAATTATATGTCTTTGTGCAGCTGAGGATTGCTCTGCATTTTAAATTGATGTAATAATTGCATTGTTCAATTAAATGGAGTTGCTTGAAACGATCGTACTGCATTATCTCTGGATATCCTTTTTGCTTAATTTGATTATGTATAT
>NC_068981.1:145055029-145055904 GCF_001194135.2 Octopus bimaculoides | reverse complement strand
TATATATATATATATATATATGTAAATGTGTGTGTATGCATGTGTATGTGTGTGTCCTTGTGTTTGTCCCCACCACTGTTTGACAGTGTTGGTTTGTTTACATCCCGGAACGTAGCAGTTAGATTACAAATATCGATAGAATGAGTACAAGACTTAAAAATAGATAACGGGGCGATTTGTCCAACTAAATTCTTCATGACGATGCCCAGTGAGATATTGATATAAATAAAAGATGAAAGATATATATATATATATATATATATATATAAAGCAAGTTAAAAAATAATGGTCATTACATATTTTTACTTTATTGGAGCAAATTCATCTTACAGTTGTTTCTAGTAGTCACTATAAGTACATTACTGACAGGCTTATTCAATTGGTCTATTGATCAATTGAGAAAAATTGAACTACTTAAGAAAATTAATGCTACTTTTATCGGAGTCATTTCTGGTTGTAACCATTTGAGTAAATTTATCAGTAATGTACCTGTATGACCACTGGAAACAGCTGTAAGACAATTTTGCTCCAATAAAGGGAAAATATATAATGATCACTATTTTTAACTGGATTTTTATATATCACTCTGTTTAAAAACCAGTTTGTCTGGAGCTCACCCACAGATTTACAGAACTTATATAGAATTGTGATGAACCATAATCTTGGACCCTGCCATAAGAATCCCTGGAGTTCTTCACTAATCTAAATAATACTGTTAGCCTGTTGTGCCAACAGAGAACTTATGAAGTATTTTTCCCGATTGGCAATCTCCCACTCTCTCTCACTTTCTCTCTCCCTCTTTCTTTCTTTCTTTCTCTCTTTCTCTCTCTGTATATATATATATATATATATATATATATATATATATATATATA
>NC_068981.1:145049953-145055004 GCF_001194135.2 Octopus bimaculoides | reverse complement strand
CACACACACACACACACACACACACACACGCATAAGTTAACAAACATAAATGCACAAACAAACGGAAAACAGACACAGAAGGCTACCAACTCTTCATCAGTTATCGGCCACAAGGTCAAACGCAATTTTGCGCCTTCAACGATAATATTGTTGCCCTTCTGTCGGCACTAGCAGCAATAAGCTGTTGGGAAATGATGAGCCAACTAACAAGGAACCAAACATGACAAAAAGTGAACAAACAAAAAATATATAAATATGCAATACCGAAAGTGGACATACAGACATGAATAAATGTGATTCAAGACGAGATCATTAGTGGACGGACGAAATGTGGACATACGAACAAACTGAAATCAATAAACAGAATATGACTTTAGGGCCAGACAGGAGAAGGAAATACGGTTAACTTCAGGAGGTATGTTCTAAAGAATTAGAAACAGAAAGACAACAGATAGTCAGTGAAACGGGTTGAAAATGGGAGACGAGAAAATACGATTAGTCGCTTCGGCTGTCGCCGTGAAAAGGAAAGGAGAAAGATAATAAAAAATGAAGATGACAACGATTCATGTGTCTATAGTAAGAAGGAGAAAATTTGTAGCGGGCAGAGAGAGACATACAGAGAACAGAGATGAAAAGCAAACGACAGGAACAGATAGCAGCGCAGAAATATAGAGAGGGAAGGGGGAGAGGAAGAGAAAGAAAGAGAAGGAGAGAGAGAGGGTGGAAGGGAGAGAAAGGAAGAGTAAAAATAGGAATAGACGTACGAAAATATAAAACACTGAAAACAGAATAAGAGTACGTGTGGGTATGATTGTATGATTGTGTATATATATATCTATATATATATATATCTATATGTGGAGGCGCAATGACCTAGTGGTTAGGGCATAGGATCGCGGTTTCGATTCCCAGACTGGGCCTTGTGAGTGTTTATTGAGCGAAAACACCTAAAGCTCCACGAGGCTCCGGCAGGGGATGGTTGCGAACCCTGCTGTACTCTTTCACCACAACTTTCACTCTTTCTTCCTGTTTCTGTTGTGCCTGTAATTCAAAGGGTCAGCCTTATCATACTGTGTCATGCTGAATATCCCCGAGAACTACGTTAAGGGTACACGTGTCTGTGGAGTGCTCAGCCACTTGCACGTTAATTTCACGAGCAGGCTGTTCCGTTGATCGGATCGACTGGAACCCTCGATGTCGTAAGCGACGGAGTGCCAACAACAATATATCTATATATATGCATGTATATATACAGGTGTATATACATGTATGACTATATGTATATATATGAATATGCATGTATATGTAGGTATATATTAATTTTGCTTTTTAGAAATTTACAAAGGTGACTCAAAGTCTGACAGTTACGTGTATGTCACTTATAAAAGTGTCATACATGAAACTGGGAACGTAACTTAAGTAACTTTCTTCCGGTTAAAAGTAATAAAAAAAATATATATATACTCATGTGCTGAGTTCTATTGTGCGTTCTACAAAGCGCGCGCACACACACACACATATGTATGCATTCATACTAACGTACAAGTGTGTATGTGTATGTGTGTGTGTGTGTGTGTGTTTAAGTATATTGACGTCTTCCTCAATTCTTCCTTTAAAAAGGGGCCTAGCTCCTAGCAATGAAACATGACACCCTCATTAGAATGACATATAAGAATAAAATTTTAGAATTATATTTTGAATTTCAAGAATGTTTCGTATTTTCACTGTTGCATTTACACACTGTATTTGTTTGAAACACTCACTTTAAATAAATTATTATTTAATTGCTTAGTAACATAGCTAATGACGCCAATGATCATGGAAACGAATGAGAATTTATAATTTAGGAGGCGTGGTTGTAGTCTTCTAAGCAGCTGACCGTATATGTTCTCTTTTTATGCAATTTCCAATGAAATGTTCACATCTGCTCTTATGATCTATATGAAGTGCGCAGTTTTTGCACTCTTTTCTGCATATTTGTATCAAGGATTTTATTGAAGCTTGATTCAGCGCTCCACTCATTATTATTTGTTTTGATAGGTCATTATATTGTAATCTAGAAATATCTTGTTATATATGTCCCGACGCAGCCCTTTATTCTGATGACAGACATTACTAAAACAATTGTTTTAACAACGGCATCATGAAGGTAACTTGATATTTTAGAGCAAGCATTGATCTTGTGTCACATCTTCCACAGATATGTGACATAAGGGACATTTGCGGCAATACTGTGTATTTTCTTCAACAAGTGTATAAAAATGATCTCTTGCTTAAATTGTACGACGAGTGTTGGTCAAGAGTCTAAGACAGCCTGACAGCATTCCTAAATTCTTAGGCAACATAGTCTCGCATAACTTTCGTTGATGTACAAAGGTCTTTCTCCTTCCGGTCTATGTCGAGGTAATTTTCGCCCAGTAATTTAGGTGTCAGAATTTCATCGGGTAATGATTGCACTCCTTTCGTTTCTGAGCATTTGGTCGAGTTATTTGATTTAGCTATTGTTGTTTAGGTGATGATTTGTGAGTGATATCACTCCAATGCTGTCTGAGCAGACTTTAAAATCTCTTCTCTCGTTGTTTCTTCTGTAATAAAATATATGGATATCACTATTTCTCTAGAGACTTTCACTTAATGTCAGATTATCACTAACTATAGTTTCAGTTGACTGGATTTCCTCTATAGCGTAATTAAGTATCCCAGATATTAGCACTATAAATATATTGTGGTATATTCCCATGCTGTATGAGGAAAGCCCTGTTTGCTATATTTCGCAAGTCTGACAATACGTTTTGGTCACTCTTTGTTCGCAGCATCTTTGTAAAATAAACTGTTTCAGTATCTTGCTATTTGTAGAGCTCTTTATAAGGCAGAGGTCATTGATGTTAAAGCTTTTTCTCTTAGAAAATGTTTTTTTCCCACGTTCAAGTATCACTTGTGAACATTTTCTTCGGAAAAATCCTATCTTTATGTGAGCTGAAAATGCTGTTATTAAATCCAGCTCTTTCTCAGCATTGTAAATGTTTGCAGTGTAGTTAATTACATAGTCAACAAAGAAATTATGGTTAGCCTTCATGACGTTTTGCTTTTGTAGACCTTAACCTGTAAGTGTTAGATTTTTATAAAAGAAATGACAGTAAACTTAAAGCCAAAATATATAGAAGTACTGTCTCTTCGGAATATTCCTTTCGAATGATTTCTAGCATTAGACTAAATCTTTGCTATAAATTAGAAAGACGGGGATAACTGAACTTAAATATTGATATAACAACAATTAAGGCGGTAAGTACGTTTGCCAAATGCAGCGATTCCAGCACAAAGAGAATCAAATACTTTTTGAGATGATGTCAGAAGGTTTCTATTTCTTTACTGTTTTACGTGCGAAGACAAGAAGACACACTAAATATCGTTCGGTATATCTATATTTCTTTCTTTCATTCTACAAGCCTATCAGTTTCTATCTTGTTGGATTCTGAATTATCCGATAAGAATTGGTCTTAACGTTTTTTGTGAAGTGCATACATGCTAAATATTGTCCCCTGCCAAATCAGTGTTTTCATTTTTGCCTACAAGATTTCCCCATGCTATGGGAAACTAATTTAGTAACCCAATGTTGCCTTCCATAGTTTTATTAAACATATCATTTTAGTGGCACAATGTTGAATATTAAATACCCAAACCACTGTTTCTGGTGCCTTATGCAATGATTTTGCAATATTAGTGGAATTTTAGGAGCTGATGTCTGTATATTGTACAGTTGAATTGAGTACAGTATTCGTTCGTTCGTTCGTTCGTTCGTTCGTTCGTTCGTTCGTTCGTTCGTTCGTTTGTTCGTTCGTTCGTTCGTTCGTTCGTTCGTTCGTTTGTTCGTTCGTTCGTTCGTTCGTTCCTTTCTTCCTTCCTTCCTTCCTTCCTTCCTCCCTCCCTTTCTTCCTTCCTTCCCTTTTCATATTTTTTCTTTTCGTTTTTTTCTTTCTGTACGTTTGGTTACATACATATGTACGTACATATGTATACATACATGCATTTATGCAAGTATGCGTGCATACATTTCTGCATGTATGTAGGTATGCATTTATGTATCTATGGATACATACGTACGCATGTATGCATGGTTGGTTGTCATGGTTGATTGTATGAACAAATGTTTAGAAGTAAAAGGTTGTGCAACAAACCAAAAGCAATATAATTCACCTAATTTCTTTACTATTCAGTAGATAGAAAACTTTACAGAAAACAAACGATCGATGGTGAAGATCTGTAAACTGAAGAAATTTGAATGATCATGTTCAAAACGAAGAAACACCTGAGGTGAAATTGATGAATCTGTACGTATATTTCTGACATCATCATCCACTCATCATTTTATTCCATTTAACCCATTGCTTTATCTGTGATTTCAATGCAAGAAAATACTAGTTTGTTTAAGATGTTTGTTATCTAAAATCTTTCTATGCCAAGCCATTATTCAACGTTAATTCATTCATACATTGATTAATATAAAACAAATTCGAATTTTGCATTATTACACTGATGATAGAAAAAAGACAAAACAGATTAAAGAATTTTAATTAAAAGAGGGGAAAAACCTAACCAGAAGAGTTGGGAGACGGTGTATTTGAAATGTGTTTATAGTTCTAACTAAGAGTATTTTAAAATCCCACTTGGTCTTCAAGTACATTAAACAGAATTCAGCCTGTTACATTCGTTTGTTTGTATTTATTGATATGTTCTAGGAATATATTACCCTGCATGTCTGCTGGTCAGGCATCAGGCACATCAATCTCCCCAGTCTGAGAAGACCTCCAGACATCCTATCAGACATCCAGACAACCTATCAGACCTCATCAGATTGATATGGTTATCCTCTCCCCTCTGACTTCACGTTTGCGAAAACAAAATCAAATAAAAAAATACTTTACCGACTTAGTGAAGTAAAAAAGAAAGTAGCTGACATAATGACATACTTCAGACAACCACTTTTTATTTATTATTGATTGATTTCAACAAGATCAAAATAGACAAACTTTAAAAAATCTTTTTGTTTTTTG
>NC_068981.1:145034953-145044953 GCF_001194135.2 Octopus bimaculoides | reverse complement strand
GCACCGCACGTTTACAAATCAAGGTGATCGATTACACCAGACAAGTCCTTGAGTCCGTGACACATATTTGAATATATTTCTGATTCTTTTATATAATTATTGTCTTTTGGAAAAACCAATATGCCACCCTACCAATTTTCGCATTGTTTATTCGTTCTTAAGCATTCTCTTATTTTAGCCATTGCAGTTGGTCAACACCATTTAAGATTATATGTTATTTGCCAGTAATGGAAGAGTAGGGAAGATACTTTCTTCATACAGTTTTGGTTTCAGTTTATATATTATTAACATTTATATCTATTATTATTGTACTTGCTTATAATCTTCTTTTGGTTAACCTGGAAAATAACACCGAGTAAAAGTAAAGCCATAACGTTTAATTGCTAATTAACAATATTAATGAAACATAAGAGAAATATTTCAAACAGAATTATAAATTTGTCAGTCATGTGCTTGTGTACATGCGCTCATAAGTGCACGTACATATATATATATATATATATATATATATATATATATATATATATATACACACACACACACACACACATATATATATATATATATATATATATATATATATATATATATATATATATATATGTATGCATATAATCGTGTTTGTGTCTGTGTTTGAGTGTGTGTTGGTACAAAAACAAGTGCGTACTTAAGAGAAAATGTTTTATTCGTTATGAATTAATGTACATTATATAATGAAGTGTTCTTTTGAAGTTAGGTTTAATTTCTATGAATAAACTATATTCACATTTGTCGCACGCACGTTGCATTCGTCTTAATAAATTCATGTGTCAAATTACAAAAATCTATTGTTATTTTCAGACTGTCATTTGATTTTTTCCACTTTGCTTTCAGAACTCTATACTAAATTAAATATTTATAATTTACAAGAATGTTTTTTGCCTTGGAATTTCTGTTTTTCATTGATATTCATTATGAAAAGTTAATGGACAACATTAAGTAACAGAAAAAGCTCGTTTCGAAATTAATAACGTTAAATGTTAAATCTATGGAATGCATAAAAGTTATATTGTTCTCAAAAAATAAAAACTATAAATTTCTGATATCTGATGGTTAGCTTCGAATAATTTATTACTTTGTTTATAGCTGAAAATTAACGTCGCCAATCTTTAATTTTAAAACATTGTAACAAAAGTGAAACACAATATATTTCTAATTTTACTAAACAATTAATTTACTCGGGGACGTGGCTGTCTTCTTTTCTCATATAAAATATGACAAATTGAACTAAAAAGCCAATTTTATGCTAGATATGTTCGTGATTGGTGGTTAGAATTCCAGAATTCTATAACATTCGTTAATACGATTATGTTATTCTTTACGCTATTCAGAAAGGTGCTGGACGGAAGAGTCGGTTGAGTGCTGGACAAAATTTGCTGCATGATTCACTTAAGTCCCCTTGACATTATGAATTTAAATCTTGTCGAAAATTAGTTTCGTTCTTCATCCTTCCAATGTTTATAAATTTAATCTAATGATGCAGATTAAATTGACTACATTATGCCATATGCATCTCTGGTCTGTAATCTATATTAGAAGTCATTATATAACAGATGACAGAATGGGTAAAGCCAAATGCAATTTAGTATTTATTTAATTTGTTGCCATATTTCTTATCCTTATATACACACATATATATCCTTGTATATATCGTTATATATATATATATATATATATATATATAGTTAAAATGCAGCTAAAATATCAAACTTTATTATGTTAAACATTTTAAAGATCGTTGGGTAGAATTCTAGAATTACATCATTATTGAACAGTGCTGTTCGATGTAATAAAATATATTTGATTATTCAATGAGGCTCTAAACGAAAACAGGTTTAAAGAAACATTAACATACCTAGTGTTGACCAAACGAGCCAAAAATCCAACAGAGGAAAAAATAGCTACATCAGTTTAATGTAGTGACAAAGGTATTAAGTAAATATGTCGTAGCCGATCACTGATGCAACAGGTTCTTCAATAAGTATTATACAAAATTTCCCAACATGGGACCAAATGCATACTATTAAGAATGTGAATAACTAAGCTACCAACCCATAATCCTCACTCTAAACACAAATGTAACTGTTACATCTCGAGAATATGCACCGTAGGAAGTATTTGTCTTAACAAAGAAATAATTGTTAAAAATAACGCTATCGAGTGGTATGTACTGATAAAAACTATATTCGGCAATAGGCATAACTATCAAATATAGATATGCACAATTTATGCATTTGTACGTCAGCATATTTAACGTCTTTGATGCAACATATTTGGAACATAAGCGAAT
The DNA here is from genome assembly GCF_001194135.2 of Octopus bimaculoides. NCBI lineage: Eukaryota > Metazoa > Mollusca > Cephalopoda > Octopoda > Octopodidae > Octopus > Octopus bimaculoides. The sequence continues at coordinate 145,042,624 of NC_068981.1, read as the reverse complement.
ATAAACATAAATTAGAGAATTATAGATTTCGTCACTTCTATAGAAAATGTTCTGGAAAACATTCGCTATGCGTCTAGGAAAAATAATACATCATCATAAAAATGTGTTTGCTCAAGAGGAAAAACGAATTTAATCGAGTAGACAAACGATTCATATTAGAAATTTGTTACAATCGTTGGCGGGATAATTATTATAAAATGATGTAGTAATGGAAGGGACACTGCAAGAGAGTCCTAGACCCAAACAGCTGTTCAACAGAACATAGCCAACTGCTAAAATAAATTGACCATTGAAAACGGGTCGACTAACAAATTGAACAGTAATAAAAGAATTTAATCGTTTGTATATTTGAAGTAGTCACCATAAAATAAGAAATAGACAGTAACTTATAAGTACCAGTGTGAGGGGATTCTGACGAAAAGTGTAGTTAGTTTTACTTTTACTTTGAAAGTGTTCTTGTGTTGTGTGGCCGGCTTTTTGACAAGGTATTGATAGGCTGGTTCAGAAAGAAAAGGGGCTGGTTTGGAAAGAAAAGGGCCAAGATAGAGTAGATCGTTTTCTCTCTGGTTCTAAAGACGTTATCTTGATAGTACTTGCTTTAGGATCAATTATGGTAAATACGTATGTGAAATATGTAAGCTAATATGTTTCTGTGTGTGTGGGAGTATATGTCCATTTTTGTGCTTCTGTGTATATGTGTGTGTGGCTTGTGTGTTGAGGTACAAAGAAAGGTCTGAATGTGTGTGTGTGTGTGTGTGTGTGTGTGTGTGTATGTATGCGTGTGTGTGTGTGTGTGTGTGTGTGTGCACGTAGGTGCATGTGTGAATGAGTGCCGTCTCTGAAACATTTAAATAAAAGACTATTTAAAGTTAGCTGAGAGGCTTCGGGGGAAATGTAAATAAATGAGTGGGGGAGGGTTTGCTGGAAAAATATGGGAATTTATAGCAGAAAGAAACTGAAGGAATGAAGTACAATAAAGTTCGTGTATTTGTGCCATAGAATATGATTTAGCTACTTAGTGCTAAAATTAGGTTTACTGAAAATCATTTGATAGTATTCCTATAGAAATGTATGTATGCATGTATGTATGTATGTATGTATGTATGTATGTATATATACATACAAGTATATATATATATATACATATGTATAAATATATTCCTGTGTGTGTATAAAAATTTGGAAATAGATGTATTTGTGTGTGAGTGTGTGTATGTATATTCATATGTCCATAGACACACACAAAGACACACATATACGTTTGTTTACTTAATTCTCTAGTTTGGCTATCTACATGCATAAGATCAGCCGAGTTTCTATAAACCTATCTAAATTTAGCTCTAAATAGCTAAATCGTATTCTAAGACATAAGTAGATTTTTTTAATACTTAGCTCACATTTACGCAAACATCTTTTGTGCAGATCCTTCAAGCATGACATATTTCTACAACACACACACATACGCATATATATATATATATATATATATATATATATATATATATATATGGTGGATTCTCTTGTCGTGGATGACAAATGAGAATCCAGTAAAATTATGTGTTGATCATATTCTATGGACACGAACATGTCTCTTGAGGCCTGCTGGTGACTTGTAAACCTTTTGGCATATGGAACAAGTTGAGGACTCAACTTTCATGAATGCATACTTGAACGAAGTTGATCCCGGTGTTGGAGTCGATTTTGCTCAATTTTTTTTTTAACTGAAGAAAAGCAGGGCTGGTGCTAGGTCCTACGTACTGATGCTGTGTTTTCCCAGGAAGAAAAGGGAATGCTGCATCGTTTCAGATTGTCTTTCAGTTTGTTTATATACACTAATTCGGTCAAATATTTCATACTTAATTTCGTTATTTTCTCCCGAGCAACTACTACTACTACTACTACTACTACTACTACTACTACTACTACTACTACTACTACTACTACTACTACTACTACTACTCTATATTGTACACATTCGTAAATATATAATTTATTACTTTGTGCTACCGGTTAGTACTAAAAAAGTGACTTCACTAATAATATAACCTCAGGAATGATTGCCTCCGTTTACTGAAGTGGCTCTTTCTTTTTTGGTGTCACCGGTTACTACTCAAAACTTCGTTTGTAATCGCATCTGCACTCAGTCTGAACAACAGCCTAGTTTCCTGGATAATTCAAATTATGATCGATTAATTAGGAATTTATTCTCATGGAGCCATTGGTATCTTATGACCAGCGTTCTACGAATAAGAAGAATTATCCATCCACAAATATAATGTTTATTACTTGCTTTCTAGATCGTTTCAAGCAATCGCGTTATTCAGAAGGCAATCCGATCAATGAGAGTCCTTTTCCTCATTTATGTGAAACTTTAAGTGATTAAATTTAAGTCATTCTAGGAATTCAAATGTATGTACGTAAATATATTTGCATTTATCTCTCTATTTATGTGTGTGCATGTGTGTGTTCTAGAAACCTCAACATTCCCTTAGGAATGTCCCATGCAGTGAACATCTAGATATCTGTGCAAATAGAAAATTTAAAATATTCCAATTTTACAAAATAAACGATGAAAATGTCCAACTATGAAAGGAAAAAGAAGAATACTTTATAAGAATTCTAAATCCAAAATTAAACCGAAAATATCCAACGATCCATATATGTATATATAGAAATACACACACACACACACACACACATACACACACACACACACACACACCCACACACGCACACACACACACACACACACACACATATATATATATAAATATATAAGTAGGATTCATTTGAATTAAGTACTTAAATTGAAGCACTTTGTTAGGTCAGAATAATATACACACACAACAACATGTAAATGTCAAATTGAATGCATAAGTAACGATATTCTTTCAATGTATATAAACTGAAATAGTAACAGAATCACTGTAAATGCTTTTGTTCCATGGATTTAAAACTATGATAAATCATTTTGAATGTCCTTTATGATGATGTTCATGAATTCATCTGACTAAAACAATTTCTTTACAATGATGCAATATTTTCGTTAATTAATTGAAGAATCGATAGAAACGGCCGTAATGGATTGACACCGGTATCTCTGCTGTTACTCATTTATATTAACACACACACACACACACACACAGACACACACACACACACACACACACACACACACACACACACACACACACACACACACACACACACACACACACACACACACACACACACACACACACACACACATATATATATTGACAATATTAAAGATAAGGATTACTCCGAGGTAGCAGTAGCATTACCTTTAATTGTATAATTATAAACTGCCTTCTAAGTCCAACACATGTTTCAATTGCACCGATTAGTAATCGTTGCAAGTACAACCCCACTACAAAACGGTGCACAAAGCAAACCTGCAGAATTCTTTGCCACTACAGAAGCCGAAAGCGAGGCAGAAAATTTGAGTACATCAATATCAAAGAATAGGATGTAATACTGGCAATAGATGATCTGGACGCAAGCTCAGCTGTTGGCCCCGAGAGATTCTCAGCAATCCTTCTTAAGTCATGCAAACGAACCCTTGCAAAACCACTGAAATTGTTTTTAGAGCTTCCTTACAAACATTAAGCTTTCGGATAAACTGAAGGAGTGAATAATATGATTTATTCATAAAGGAGGGAGCATAGAAGATGCAAAATCTACAGGCTTAAAATCTCTGACCTCACACATCAGCAAGGTTATGGAACAAATAGTCCGAAGGAAATTAATTGCATTCCTTGAAGAGAATGATTTGCTGACAGATAACCAGCACGGTTTTCGACAGGTAGAAACTCCCTGACTCAGCTCTTGCAGCATTACAATTAGGTGCTAAAGCAGCTCTCAACAACTCAAATATGGAAGGGATGTACCTCGACTTTGCAAAAGCCTTTGACAAAGTCGACTGTGGTATAATATGTTACAAACTGTGTAATCTTGTCGTAGTTGGAAAACTTGGAGAATGGCTACATGACTTTCTAAGAGATAGAAGTAAGGTAGTGGTGGCCAACGGGGCCACCTTAAAGGAAGCACAAATAATAAGTGTTATTCTACAGGGCACAGTCTTAGTGCCGCTGCGATTCATAGTGGCCCTCTCAAACATGTCCTCAGCAGCTCAAATAGTCACCCTTGCTGGCTATGCAGATAATGCAAATGTCTCTCAGAGGGTACAGAACCCAGGAGAATTTGCACATCTGTAACAGGAGTTGGATACCATATACAGGTGGGCAGAAAAAAATAACATACAGTGTAATGCTGTAAAATTCCAAGCCCTACTCTATCAACAGACGAAGTCCAACGAAAAGCAGACAAGATGCACTGAAACAGTTTGGGATTCAAAGGACTACAGCTCTTCGGTATCCTCCCACAAAGCCTGAGGGACCTGCATGGCGTAGATGTAGGCGTTTTCAAGGCGAAACTGGATCTCCTGTCAAGAGTTCAAGATGAACCTATCTCAAGGCAAGAAACACGGATGAAGGCAGCTACGTCAAACTCCCCCATTCACCAAGTGTTACATATAAGAGGAGGTTCATTGAAAGTGTAGCAAAGGAAACGGTGGTGTTCCAGCATGACCGCAGCTGCCGGTTTGAAAATAAAAGAGAAAAAGTGTTTGTATATATATATATATATATATATATATATATATATATATACACATATATACAAAACTGACGAAAACTGAATGAAGCCCGTCGTGTATATATATAATATTTTGTATGTGTGTGTCTCTGTGTTTGTGTTTGTCTTCCATCATTGTTCTTGTGCTTACGTCCCCATAACAGTGGTTCGGCAAATAGTGCCCGAAAGAGTATGTACCAGACTTAAAAAAAACTTAAGCACTGGGTCAATCCGTTCGACTAAAATTCATCAAAGGGGTGCCCCAGCATGTCCGCCGTTAAGTGACTGGAACAAGCAAAAGATAAAAGATGAAATATAAAAGACATATGAAACAAGCTAATCTGTACCGCAAAGATCATAGATAATGCCATACCACCCAAAAATTAGTCTTTAGAGTAATATAAGAGGATGTTCAATATATATGTGTACCTGTGTAGTTACATTGTAAGTGTGTATATCTGCCTGGTGCAAGTATTTCCAGAATTCAAATATGTATATGCATATGTATTTACATGTATATGTATTTATGTGTGTGCATATGAACAATGCATAAATATATATTAAAAAAATCCAGAACTCAGACAAGCACAGACGTGCATATCATGTTTTTATTATCCCCTAAATAATAATATGATATACAATATGTTTCATGCTATTGATCCATTTGCCTTATTCATCATAATGATTGTATTTATATCTTGGTCTGATATTAAACGAAAAGGAAATATGTTCAGCTATTATTCTGCAGTGACTGAGATTCGTTATCAGAAAACACCAAATTAAGATTATTACCCTAATTTTTGAAATTGATATAGTTATTGAAATGATGGTCAGTTTTGATTTGCTGATATTGAAAATTTCAATATTTCTTCCTTCACTAGTCTTATTTTGTAATTTTAGAAGCATATGTGAAAGAAGGATGTGGTAGGAAAAGAAGAAATAATACAGAAAGCTATTTGTAAATTCAATATCTGTGGCTTAGTCAATTTGAAATTGTTGTTGTTGCCATTGTTGCTGTAGCTGTTATTGTTATTACTGTTGATGTTGCTGAATTGTCCTAATGAACATTGTTCAGGCAGATCGATGAAACGGAAACTGTAATTCTGACAATAGAGAGAAAGCTACAAGGCCACTAAGTCCGAATGAACAATGCTTTAGATTAGTCTGAGAACAAGGTAAACACTTTAAAACATTGTTTGGGATAGATTGCCGAAGAATCCTTAATATATTTAACAGTCTATATTTAAAACAATTGTTGAACGTTCAGAGTTTAGTTCCTAATTTCTCACATATAACTACAGAATAGAAGTTGTTTTTGATTCACGGATATGTATTTCATCGATTTGCATAGGATGAAAGTCAAATATTAACGAAAGCAATCCGGTCTAAAATTTTTCTACTGTATTCAACAAAGCCTGAAATATTTTCTTTTTGTTCTATTCAAAAGTTTATGTCTGTGAGTAATCCAAGATGAGAACTTTCACATTTGAAATATGCAAAAGTGACATAAAATATCACATCGATATTCTATGAAAATGTTGCTTTGGAGATTTTCTCAAAATGTTTATCAAGGAAATTTTTTACCATTCCAGCAGAGAAAGGCCTAACAGAAAAGATGCGTGCAGCAGAGAAAGAAAAAAGAAAGAAGTGTTCAATGGAGAAATAAGAAAAAGGAGAGGGAGAGATAAAGGGGAGAATAATACTAGAGGGTGTGAGGGAAAAGAGAAATGGATTAAAAAGCCAATTTCTCAACCCTTTTTCTCTCTTTTTGTTTTTCTTATTTATTTAAGATAGAATGGAGATTAGGTTGAAATGGCATAAAAATACCAAATAAATACATGAAAATCAAAATATTGATTATGTTGGAGAATTATTGAATATTAAATGAAAGAATACATTTCACAATGCCAATTTTCTTTTCTAAAGAGCCGACAACGTTCCTTTAATACTATGTTTTTGTCAAATTTAACTATTAATAAACATCACTACAAAAATTGTTGTAGCCGGCAAGTATTTAATTCCATCGTAAACTAAACAAATACAAAGAAAATGTGTCATGGTTACCAAATGTACAGCTTCATTTTCTCTGTATGTGGCATAATATAATCTAAAATGCTGCTGTTTTTCTATAACCCTTGAAATCGAGCTCTCAAATTTAAACAAAGAAATACATTTTATGTAAAGGACTGCAAACCATTAAGACGGCAAATAAAGAGGAAATAGAAGAGATATAAAGCAAGGATTTTTCCAATATATTTCGCTTAATAGCATGGTATTTTCACATGGCATTAATAGATTATTTAATAACTGAAAGGCAAGATATTTTTATTACACTTATGTGATGAAGGAACGTGTAGACATGTTTGTTTTTGTATCATCAATTCCACTCATAATATATGCATGTTCACGCACTTTACTCTGGCTTACACACATTAAAACATTAGTTTCAAATTTCATTGTGATGTACAAATCTGAAATACCAAATGTTTTTCCTTTAACTGCAATTGAATATATTTGAACAAGAACAATGAACTAAGAGCGAACGAATCTATCCATCAAATTGTAACTTCTGTGATTAGCTAAACATAAGAAACATGAAGTTACAATAAAATACTAATATTTTTCAAACAATCCAAAGTGGCTTACCTGACCAGTATGAAGAAAATAACTGAAGCATCAAATTTCGTACTTACCTAAAAAAAAAAAAAAAAAAAAAGTAATATATCAATAATCATGGGGTAATATAGAGTATCAATGATTTTTAACTTGATCAAAAACAGAACAGAGAAAAGAATTGCATGGGTAGAGGGTTCAAAATTATGAAATGATCATGGATATTGTCATTAATATCCATAAAATGAACACATCCTTCTATTGAGTATAAACTGTTTACATTGCGAAATTTTGATCGAACAAATAGTAGCTGATCCGTCCATTTTCACCTGGATATTGATGCGACTGCGAACCTATTACATTTCTGAGAAAAGAAAGAAAGCATTGTACAGAGACTTGGAG
>NC_068981.1:145027393-145034738 GCF_001194135.2 Octopus bimaculoides | reverse complement strand
ATATATATATATATATATATATATAGGCTGTTACAGAAACAGTACTCTACAAAATTCACACAGCCCAGAACATATCAGAACTTAGAGATATGTTGTCACTTAACGATATGGTCAACGTTGAACAAGGAATAGTATCTCTTCACCGTTACATGCCTTGCTGTATGCGCATTACATCAAGAGTCACACATTATACAGCAGTTTCTTACACTCTGCTATTAGTGTAGGGAACAATCCCCCGAAGCTGTATCCGGAGTCATTGTATGCACAACGGGAACGCACACACACACACTTCCTGTCATTCGATCTATCGTGAATGTAAACTTGTGATTGAACATGTATCTTCGCTTTAATTACAAATAGATTTTATTTTAATTGGAAAATCCAATAAAAAGTCTTTTTTCTTCTCTAAAACCCTTAGTGACAGGAATAAAATTTCCCTAGCTACAATTAGGAAAGTAATCCACTTTACAGCTCACTTTCCTTAAAACTTTCCGTTTTTAGACAACGCTCATCAAGTTTCTTTAAATCAGGAATTGCTTTTCCTGTTGCTTTCTCTTTAAAACACCAAATATTGAGAGAATGATGTTACAAGCTGAACAACTAATGTATATTCTAAAACCATTTCTGGCATAAATGAATATGTAACTATCACAAAATGCAGCTTTCACCGTCTTTGTAATAAATATACTTCCAAATGAGATGGAAGTAGTGAGGTACTGGATAATCGAATTTACATGGTAGTTTTTCGGTGATATAAATTCATCAATGTTGTTAAATTCACTGTTAAGGACTATATAAGCACTCATATCTTTCCATTCCCTTTACCTAAAATATTAGAGCCCGTGCAGTGTTAGCAACAAATGATATTTGATATTTTCACGGGAGCCATTGATATGAGTGGTTAAGGTATGTGGAAAATATTTGAAAATTCGTATCGAAGTTTATTTCTAAGTATCCATCAAGCTAAGCTGAAAGCAAAAGTGTCTCTAATTATATATAGATACATACACGCAGAAATTGTATCGGGAGAGACAATCTCGTTTTGTAGGAAACACACACAACCGAACTATAAATGGGCACACCTATACTTCAGTTAGCGCCATTTTGTTTTCCTCTAGTTAACACACATTATAAAATATGTATACGGGATATAAAATCGAGTTCCCTTATTGCTTTGTTTAGAAACTGTAATAAAGATTTAATTGACAGAGCAATCTAACACGTAATAAAGAATATGAAACTCTATCCAATGGGCGAAGTTCTACGTAACCCGTTTCACACGGCTTCCAATATATATAGCACCTTAAAGTTTCTCAGTCTCTAAAATTATGGATGAAGATATCGGATAATATAGTCGCCAACATAAAAAAGAATAGAAGCTGAAGGATGGATATAATATGATCGTAGATTTTCTACGTTGATAAGGGTATGAAACTACATGTGGCAGTATTTGAAGGAAAAACAGCCACAACTAGAATACAAGATGATGCAAGGTAATGTTAAAAGGAAAAAGGAAAAACAAATCTATTGGAAAGATGTCCAGCTTAGTTTTGATAATGTTAATTTGTTCATAAATAAATTATTAACTGGATAGAACGTGTGTTTATCACCATTAGCTTTGCTTGGATGGGAACGATATATCAGTTAATACCATACTACACATACTCGCTACAATAATGTTTACTCACAACCAATAACTGAATGCTAGATATCTCTGTTATCGTCTTCACAGAACCGTTGATAGACTATGAACCACAAAATCTACAAGAAAATCTAGTAGAAAACTATGTGAAAATCCCCAGTTTTGAATCGTTACTAAGTTGAATCCAAGAGAATCTGTATTATATTGTAACATTTGCTTCGTTCACATGTTTCATGGAAAGCTATCGATAACACAGTTTTGTTGGTATGAAATATTCTCTGAAGGAAAAATTTTTTTTTTTACCTTTTGATTACTTCCTATCGAACGTTGTCGATCACATGGGAATATTAAAGTGGTACTGAGCACTTTTAAAACTCGAAATAAGCCATTGCATTTTCACAACACATGACGAATTCGTATAATTACATCTCTGTAGCAATTCTTTCAACTGTCAAAACATTAGTTATCTGGGATCTTTTTTAAAACGGGGGCCACATTTTTCATTAACGAAACACTTTGAAACTTGGAACACTGGTAGAATGTGTCATATAAAACATCTTTTTCTCTTAGTCTTCTTAAAAAAAAAGAAATCCCTAAGTTATTCCATGTTAAAATTGTCGTATTTCTGTAATTTCAACCAATCACTGACGTCCATTCAGCCGATATACATTAAGTGCCGACTACATAAACAAACGATTCTGAAACAATTCTATCGGTGATAGGGTTAGGGTAAAACAGCAAATTTAAAAAGAAAAAAGCAAATAAAACGAAGAAAAAAAAAAGAAAATGAAAAAAGCAAATTTAAAATGAAAAAAGCAAATAAAACGAAGCTATGGCTTAATCAGCCAAAGGAGTAAATGTAAACAACTGAATACTTGTCAGTGATTGGTTGAAATTATCGAAATAAGACAATTTTTTACATGAAATAAATTCGAATACAAAAATATTTTTCTGTTCTATAACACAAAATAGATAAGTATACGAAGTTTGAAAGTCTTTCGGTACCAAAAACACTACGTAAAACATTAATGAAAAATGTGGCCCCCGTTTTATAAAAGATCCGTTATCATTCTAATACTTCATATATCTCGCATTCCTAAGGCCTTTCTAACAGAAACAGGAAAAACGTCCGCAAGAGATGCTCGATTTGTGATGAGACAATAACAAAAATCCCCCCAAAACAGGCATGTATTTAATAATCATCTTATTTCCTCATCGAAGATTTACATTGCTTTAGACTTGAAAAGATCAATATTATATTACCACATTTGAAAGCAATAAAGGTTTATGGACAGCTGTTTGCAGAAGTAGACTATAAATTCTTTGCTATTTTTGTATTTCTTCGTGATTTCGTTTTCTAATATTTTTCTTTCTAAATGGTTAAAACTAAATGCAAATATATTTACAGTCAGTCTAGCAAACGAATTATACTTGATATATTGAGTTTATCAGCTGCTAATATACTAAAAGAAGTAAATGAAGCTGTTTTAATTATGTATGTTTTCTTTCTTTTGATACTTTAAATCCCCCTTATATGGAAGGTATTGTTTATAACAAAAACCTCAATACCAAAACTTTTACATCGGAATTGAGACAAGAACAACGGAAAATATTCATTGAATCGTTGTTCTGAATCTTTTAGATGCTCTCTGCATTAAATTTCAGCTTTTAAGATCGTTGCTTAAACAAAGAGTAACATAAACAAGTGAGCAAGAAAAGGAGATATAAACATGTAAATATTTAATGATATTCATAAATGTTTCGTTTTTCACACTCTCTAATTTTAAATAAAATCTTCCGAATTCGTAACTATACTAAACAGTGTTTACAATTACCCGCCAATAAAATAGCAGAAACACATACTCTTTCGTAATCGGCACTCACATAAAATTACCACTACGTCCTACACAATTGTCATTTAGCGATATAACTCAACCTACACATTATATGATCCTAGACAATCACCACATAGTAATATGGCAAAACCCACGCAGCACATGATCTTTACTGTCATCTCCTAATAATATGGAAAACCTACGCAACACATAGCGTTTATAATTCACATGAAACAAAATAACACAAAACATAGTCAAGCACCACATTTTAGAATACATTCCATTTATCGATAACAGCTCACGGAATACATATTCTGTACAATTGCCACCCAATAATACAACACAGCTCATGCAAACCATACAGAACGTATTCTATTATCACTACTCTACACAAAATTCACAGGGTACACAACAAACGGCTGAAGCAATCTTAGACACGAGCAAACCAATTCCTGCAACAAAACAATGCATGTTTCATACAAACACAATTTTATATCCCCAAAAGAAAATGCAGCACCTGGTAGTGCATATATACTCGAACAAAACTATGGAAGTCATAATTATAGTAAGAGTAATGAAGTTTAAAGTGTTCGTACATTCTCATTATTAGAAGCATATGAAAGAAGATACCTTTCACAAGTTGCTGTAAAGCGGTATGAAAGAGTTTTGTTCACGGTTGCACGAATTTCAGTATGAGACACGACAGAACTGAATGTTTTATACATACGAAATTTCTTACAAATATTGGAACATTTCGTGCGGATTAAACGTCTCTGAACATTTTTATATATATTATATGATAATATCTCTCTATCTCTCTATCTATCTATCTAGCAGATAATGTATAAATATATATGCACACACACATACATAAACGAGTGTGTGCGTACGTATGCCTGTATGCATGTGTGTATGTATGTATGTATGTATGTATGTATGTATGTATGTATGTATATATATATATATATATATATATATATATATATATATATATATTATATATATATATATATATATGTATTACATTTATATAAATTTGCTATTTTAGATTTTGCACATTATTGATCCAGGATATTTGTTAGTCGCACCAAATGGGGGCAGTCTTTTAAGCCATGTTTTAGGCTATTCAAGCAGGGATTTCTTCTTTACTGAAATGTATCCAGGTGTCGTTGGTTTGTCAGATATTTTTTAAAAGTATCTATTTTAATATTATGGAGTCTGTTTCTAATATTTTTTCGAGATAATGTTCAACATGAGGACCAGCTGACATAAAATGAAGTTGAGACATTGACTTTTGTAGAAGGCGTATGGTTCTAGGGCCCAAGCTTAGATGACTTTATATACAATCTATTTATATACTCAATATATACATATGCGTGTTTGAGTTTATAGATATACACTTCTGAAATAAATGTATATGGGCAGAAGCATGTGTATATATGTATGTATGTATCTATATATGTGTATACGTATATGTGTGTATATGTATATATGTATATGTGTGTGTGTATGTGTGTGCGTGCGAGTGAGTGTGTGTATTGACAAACTCCACTAATAGACCACTGGTCAAGAAGAGACTATAGTGGAAAATACTTGTCCAAGGTGTTCTTTGGAGCCCCCAGATAACATATATGATAACCGGGAACAGCGGATAGCTATCAAGAGAAATAACTATCATCGTTACTCGTCCTCAAATAGAAAAATAATAGTCTTCTTTATTCTTTGAACGATTTATAAGAAATACGGAACATTACTGCCGTGAAAGTATATTCTGGTTTTGGTACAATTTCCGAAACACTAGAAGTTTTGCACAGAATTTGAAATATGGCGGCGAAATTTAATAACGTAAGTAGCAATGTACATTTGATGTTATTTATAGAGACTACAGATGTCTAAAAATATACGTAATACGATTTCATAAGATCATGGCTGACAGAACCCCCTTCCTCACCAAAGCCCCAGAAACAAAAACAAAAACAAATTTGTTTTCAGAATATTTCATAGAAAATCTTAATCAGAATTTCTTTCCATTTTCACTTTCATTTATTTCTTTTAACTATTTTCATCGCACTGTTATTTCATCATCAGAATTCGAATATTTGTTTTTAAACTTATTTCATTATAATAAATATAGCTAAAAGCTTCTGACGGTATTTTTTTATGATACAGGGATTGAATTTGACAAAGACAAACGAGAAAAAATATAATTTAAACAGAAAACATTCAGACAAATGGAATCTTGGTTTTGAAATAATAATTATTTAGTAATATAATCCAATGGTACTTAGGTAAGCTAAAAGAAATATGACAGCTACAGCTCTCCGAGAATACAATGTCTGCGAGTAAATCAATGTATTGAGATGTGTTCATATATCAGCATGTGTTCAACTAATATGTTTCAGTGATATGAAAACAAGAAAGCTTGTAACAACATCGGAATTTCCTAATAAAGACAGACGTTCTTAGAATGCAAACTTGAAGGAAATGTATGAAATGAATCCTGACAGATGTTAAGGAATACTATAATAATGCCAAGTTCTTACCATATTGCGCTATGAACATCGACATTTTGAATTGCAACTTTGGTGTCTGATCATTGAAATATACGATAACATCTTGAACAGATGTGGGTGTGATGTCACTTATTTAAACATTCACGCCAATATGTGGCGCTGTGGAGGCGTACCTTCTACAATTGCTTGTGATTCACCAATTCCTTGTGGCTGAAATTTGGTTCACGGAGACTGTACAGAAACCATGCGCGGCGGCACGCGCGCGTGTGTGTGTGTGTATAATACATATACGTGTGATGTATGAAAAGTGTTGAGCCTTCAAGGCCTTTGAGCCGTGAAGTCTTGTACCCTTCATCGAAAGTCTTGTACCATGTTTTGTTCTTTTTGAGGCTCAAGACTTTTCATACACCCCTTGTTTATGTAAGTATATATGTATAATTGTGTGTTTGCTTGTGTTTGAGTGCATGGGGAAATGTATGTGTGTGTGTGTCTGTGTGTGTATAAATTTGTTTTGCCAGTGTGCGTTCTGAGTTCAAATCCAATAGAGTAACGTAATGTTTAATGAGCTGTAATTGATCATTATCACAGGAGACAATACCCCAAATTTCTATTAAGGAATTCCAACTATAATGTAGTTAAGGCTTCAGATTATCAGTTGGAAATTCATGATTTTGTATTTCGTTACTGGATGTCAGTGAAGAAAGAGGTTAAAGTAGAGAATAACACCCTGTTGAAATAAATAATTGATTGAAAAAAGAACTGTGTGCGTGTGCGTGTATGGGGGTACAAAGTTCGTTGGGGTACACAGTTCCATTCCAAGACAAAACATTTTCATATTAAAACGAATGAACCATTACAGTGTGGAAGTTAGTCAGAATCTGCAAATGCAATAACGTTTGGGCTTCGCAAACTCAAACACGCGCGCGCGCGCAAAGAAAGTGCAGTAAAAAGGAAAACTGAAAATGTCAAAACCGAAGTGAAAAGCAAGTTATTAAAAATGGATATTACACGGATAACCTGAAGGTCATCAAATATATTCGGTTGAAATCAACGCATCGTTAGAATATACGCGTTTATATAATAATGTTTATAATACTTTGGGGAATGATTCTATATCAGGCAGATAAAAAATGAAAATGGGTTTTAAGGACGTAACGTCTTGGGTTACAAGACGTAACGATAATCATCACATGTAAGTTGATATCAGTAGCCTAAAATATCATTGTTAAGTTTAAACTCAATGAACGTGTAAATCCTATGTGTAAATACATACATACACACACACACACCCACACACCCACACACACACACACACACACACACACACACACACACACACACACACACACACACAC
>NC_068981.1:145025496-145025744 GCF_001194135.2 Octopus bimaculoides | reverse complement strand
ACTACTACTACTACTACTACTACTACTACTACTACTACTACTACTACTACTACTACTACTACTACTACTAATAATAATAATAATAATAATCTTTCCTGGTGTAGATACAAAGCCTGAAATTTTGGAGTAAGTAGCTAGCTGATTATATCGACCACAGTGCTCAACTGGTACATGTTTTATCGACCCTGAAAGGCTGAAAGACAAAGTCGCTTTCGGTAGAATTTGATCTCAGAACGTAAAGATGCTGC
>NC_068981.1:145022956-145025004 GCF_001194135.2 Octopus bimaculoides | reverse complement strand
AAGAAGAAGAAGAAGAAGAAGAAGAAGAAGAAGAAGAAGAAGAAGAAGAAGAAGAAGAAGAAGAAGAAGAAGAAGAAGAAGAAGAAGAAGAAGAGGGAGTAGGAAAAAAGAGAAAGTATAGAATGTTGGTGGAATCCTCTTAAATAGTCAAGTGATCTAAAAGTGACCTCTTGTGGTTGTAATTGTTTAATTTTTGGAATTTAGTTTAATTTTTCAACATCTATGCCAAACTCTGAAGTTATACCATCTGGGCTTTGGTTAAATTTATCTACTAAAAGATATTGAAGCACTTCGTTGCGTGTCTAGCTGCCACAGTACTAATCTTTGGGCGGTAGATTTCGCAGAGACAGGAAAGAACACGCCTAATTAAAAGATTACAGGTACACGCTATCAAAGACACTGTCAAAATATATAAAATATCCAAGATACTTTTGCGAATAATATCTATAAATGTAATGGTATCAATTGCTGCAAATATGTGAGAGTGTACAGATATATGTATGTGTATATATACACACATGATATGTATGTATGCATGTATAAGTGTATATAAGTACACATCGTTTCACACACGTACATATATATATAAGTATATATAATTATATATATATATATATATGTATATAGACAAAACTTGCGTGGCGTTCGATCATATAATAATATCGTTTTTACTGTCTTGTTCTCACTGTCCTGTTCTTGTTAACACTTTCACCCTCCACTCCCCCACAAATTTTATTTAATTTGCTTTGCGGGAAGGACGGTTTCAACGAAATCGCTTTTTGTCCTTACCTTCAAAACGCGGAGTAGATGAAACAGGGACAACTGAAGAAGGGGTATATTGTTTATGTTGCACGCCTCATTTCTCTGTTTGTTTTTTTTTGTTGTTCGAAAAAAAGTTCGTTTTCTATGTTTTCATTTTTATGTTTTCGTTTCTCATTGTGCTTAACGCTTTTTTTATGTCCTGTACCCATATATGCATGTATATATACATATATATATATGTGTAGGTATGTACATATATGTATGTGTATGTGCATATATTTATATATTATTTATATTATATACACACATATATATATATATATATATATATATATATATCAGTAAATAATTATGGTTAATGGCGCTGGAAGTAGATGTCAAATGCCAACAATCCACTCTAAATTTGTTCTCTATAATATAATTATATTTTTATAATTATATACATAAAAATTAATTTTACCGATATAGTCATTATTTATACGCCAGCCACTCATATAATAATTTATAAGTATATATATATAAGCTGGTTTATGCTTTCTAAAAACGATATATATATAGATGTATATAGATAAACATCATTCCCTTTGCTTTGTCGGATACATAAGGTGTTCGTTTTGGTAAGGTGAGGATTTTGTTTATTTAT
This sequence comes from Octopus bimaculoides, assembly GCF_001194135.2. Taxonomy (NCBI): domain Eukaryota; kingdom Metazoa; phylum Mollusca; class Cephalopoda; order Octopoda; family Octopodidae; genus Octopus; species Octopus bimaculoides. The sequence continues at coordinate 145,023,599 of NC_068981.1, read as the reverse complement.
ATTTATTTGGTACTATACTATGCTAACGAACGGAAACTAGATTTCATTCTGGTAATCGTGAAATCAGTCGATACATAATTGAGTCTTTTTAAAAAAAATGTTGGTTTCTGTTGAGGGTTGGTTTCCTCGCATTCGGTACTAAAATGTGTTTATTTGGGAAGTCTGTTGTGTGGCATTATTATGTGTGTGTATGTATATGTGTGTTAGTGTGCGTGCGTGTATATATATATATAGATATATATATATATATATCTGCCGTAAGGCTTTACTTCCACACATCCCAGCTTAATTTAATTCGTCCTTAGTCGAAAGACACCTGTTGTTATGTCCTGTTATTTGTATTTGTGTAACATTATCCGTTTTTTTCAGTCACTTGTTTTCGTATACATTCGTTGTTTTCTTCCAAGGTATCTAATGCTCTTAGCTTAGTTTTTCCTTGGGGCTGGCCAGATTGGAGCAATCTCGAGTATAACCAGCCGAAATTGAAAAGATAATCTGGAACTCGACTAAGGAAAGAAAACTCCGAATGACCCGTCCTTGTTTTCTTTGTATCGTCTATCTGCATGTTTTCTTGTCCCCTCTGTATCACCTGACTGCTTGGATGTTTTGCGTTCTTGTCCCATTTTGTATTATATATATATAT
>NC_068981.1:145015653-145021225 GCF_001194135.2 Octopus bimaculoides | reverse complement strand
GTGTGTGTGTGTGTGTGTGTGTGTGTGCGTGCGTGTGTGTGTGTGCTTGTGTCTTGGTGTCTGTGTTTGTCCCTCAGTACCATTTGACAACCGAAGCTGGTGTCTTACGCCTCTTTAAAACCCTTAAAATAGCGGAGTTCGATAGAATAAGTGGAAAACTTTAAAAGAATTAGTACTGGATTCAATTCATTCGACCAAAAGACGCTTCAAGGGTGCCCCAGCATGGTCACAGTCTAGTAACTGAAACAAGTAAACGACAAAAGATATATACATATATATATGTATGTACACATACATGTATATGCATAAACACACACACACACACACACACACACACGTATCAATGGGCGGTACTTAAATAGATTAAGCTCAAAGCTTACTGCAGTGACGATGTTGCTGATATCAATGGTCGGGTGTAGGCGTGTAGACTTTTAGAGATGCATTTCTAGCTCTCAAATGATTTATTATGTTACTGCAATTTCCTACGTTGATTGTTTTCATTATATCTATCTATCTATCTATCTATCTATCTATCTATCTATCTATCTGTCTGTCTGTCTGTCTGTCTGTCTGTCTGTCTGTCTGTCTGTCTGCCTGTCTGTGTGTGTGTGTGTGTGTATGTGTGTGTGTGTGTGTGTGTGTGTGTGTCTGTCTGTCTGTCTGTCTCTCCCCATTGGCCAGCTATGTTAACGCATTTATCTGAGTGTGTGCATTTATACATTTATCTTAGTAGATATATTTTCTATATGTTAATCTTTAACATATAGAAAATGTGTATATGCATGTGTGTGTTGGTGTGGCAAGAGAGAATGCGAGAGAGAGAAAGTATGGAAGTGACAGGAAATAGGGTGAGAGAAAGAATGCTAGAGAGAAACCGAAGACTGAAACAGAGAGAAAGAGAGAGAGAGAGAGAGGATGTAAGGAAGAGAGCGTAAAAGGAAAGATTGTACTTCTTACATTACGTTTCTAACGAATTTATGGCCCACATTGAAATTCTCCATTTCCCTCATTCAAAGAGACGAAACAAACGCTATCTACGTAAGACAATATAAATCAAATGTAGAGAGTATCACCAAGGATTACTTTTCCATTATTTTCCATTACAAACCTGTCTCGCATAGTTTACTCTTACAAGTTTTATATGTCCTATATCCCAGTTGTGTGAATGAACATTTTAACACTTGAAAATGCATTTATCAGTGAAAATAATCTACTAGCGTCGCGAAAAATTTTCCAGTCGACTTTTGATTTCTCAAGACAGACCTATGTAACATAAAAATCAAGAATTTATATACGTTGTGTGAAAGAATTGTAATAATAATATTATAGCGTCATAAAAGCTCGGTTTAGTAGTAGAATTTATGGAGCATTTGATAAAATAAGACATCGCTGAAAAAAGTGAGGGATAAATAACGGAATCAGTTTAATTGGTTATCTCCAGCCCCATAAATTTGAGGTCTTGTTGATGTGTTAGAAGTAATTGCTAGCCCTTTCCCATATTTTTATAGAACTATTTTCGGACATCCAAACACGCTCTGTAAATGCGCTTTATAATAAACGATATTCTATGAAGTGTTGGAACCTATTAGTAATAATGGTTTCAAATTTTTCCAGAGGAGTAGCAATTTTAGTGGAGGGGATGTGCTTATTACATCGACCCCCAATGTTCAACTGGTACTTATTTTATCGACTTCGAAAGGATGAAAGGCAAAGTCGATCTCGACGGAATTTGAAATCGGAACGTAGCACCGGGCGAAATACTGCTAAGCATTTAGTCCAGCGCGCTAACGATTCTGCCAGCTCACTGCCTTGGACTTGTTAGTAATAATAAAGAAAGAAGTACTACTCATTGCAAATGGAGTAAAATAAAAACCTAAAACACAAGACAAAATGCCTTGTATTCTTATGTTCTAACTTCCATTTTCACCGAGACAGACTTTGCAAAAGAAAACAAAATAGAAAGAAAAGATGGATTACTTTATAAGTACATATTTTAATAATCGCGTGAAGGCCGAGGTCACATTTATGGATTCTGTCATTCGGTTTGGACTATTAATCCCTTCTAGGCACAGGGCCTAAAATTATGGGGAAGGGAGGTAGTCGATTGCATCGACCCCAGGACCAAGCATTTTGTCTGGCGTGCAAATGATTCTGCCAACTTGCTGATTTCATTTGCACTAATAATAAAATTAATATTACTCATAATAATGCATTGCTTCTTTCAAAAGAGTATGTTTCGAAAATTGGAAAGCGAAACCTATTCTAAATAGGGTCCAGAAGAATAAGGCCTCTAGTGCATCGCGTCTTTGGTCAGTTCTGATACAAGGCAGAAAATTTACAGAAATTTTTAAAAATAAGCAATGTCAACAAATAATATATCAATTGCTGGGAACGACAAAAATACTTTGACTTACCCTTCAGCAAATAATCACTTTTAGTCCAGACTAAAGCCGAAAACTTGGGAGAAGGATTTTATATTAATCGCAGTAATTGACTGGTTCTTTGTTTTATCAACCCCGGAAGGATAAAAGGCATATACGGCGAGATTAGAACTGTAGTTGATATGATATGTCATACATCGTCTCATTGGGCTGTATGAAACCGTACAGGACTACACAATTCGAATATCATACATAGAGAAGGACACACACACACACACACACACACACACACACACACACACTTGAGGAAACACTGAGGCAGGAGATTCAGATAAAGGTATACAAACTCTGGAGATTTGTCAAGAGGAGGTGAACCAAGATTTTTAATGAGTATACCAAGAAATGTTACTGGAAGTCAAATAAGAAGATACTGAACAATGAACCAATGACTATCGAAAAATTTTGGTGTGAGATCTGAGAGAAGACCAACAGATAGGATTGAACAACAGATCTACATGGATCCAGTAAGAAGACCAATTTAAACACGACCAAGATCACTGCTGACTGACAGTAAGGTGGCACAGGAAAAGATGGAATTGCAACTTTTTCGTCAAGAAGCTGTCTAGCATTTATGAAAACCGCTCATAGATCAACAAGGAATTCATCATGAATCCAGTGAAATGCCCCGAATGGCTCACATATAGAAACATGTAATCGCTCCCCAAAACAACCATGTAATTGCTCCTAAACAAAACCGTGTAATCACTCCCAAACATAAATACAGAACCCAACAAATGACATGCCATCACCTATCTACATATAAGCTTTATTGCGTTCTAGAGAAAAACAGATGGGTGTAAGATAAGAAACTATAAATGCAAGGACCAGATACTCCTCATTAAAGCCGTGTGTTTAGAATTGAAAGAGAATAGAACTTGTCAGCAACAGGAATTGATTACAAGATTGCTTTTCATACTCATTAGATGTCAAAATTCATTATCACAAGCATGATTTAAACTGGAAGACTTCTCTAAATATTTACCAAGTACTGAAGTCGACGACAACCAGACCGGTCAGCATAATGTGCCGTACGTTCCAATGGAACTCACTATCCAATGGAACTCGCTACACTTCTGCTTTGAAATCAACCGTAGAACATTACCTACGTGCCGGGTACGACTTACAGAATAGAGACCCGAATCACGTGTTCTGTAGTGATGATCTTAATGTTTTTGCCAATTTTACAATCAGCAGAAGTCTCTGCCTACCATCATCGAAATTTTGGGTGACACGAAAAAGAGTACAAAAGGGATAATCATGTACGTTTAAGACACTTCAAGAAAGGGAAAATGTCCAAGATTGAAAATCTAGATTTAGATCAAGAGTATAAATACAAATACCTAGGAATGAAAGAAGGACCGGCATACAACTCTCAGTCATGAAAAAGGAAATTTGGCAAGAGTACTACAGAAAAAGTTTGTATGAAACTAAAAAGTGTGTTGAATGCAGCTAATAGATTTAAAGCTATTAAAACTCTAGCAATACTCATAGTAACGTACAGGTCCCATGTCATCAGCGGGGGAACTGAATGGCATCAAGAGACTGGACACCAATACCAAAAAGATGTTGACCATAGGGAAAATTCATTAGTCGCCAACGATTGCCTCCAGGCTATACCTCGGCGTGGTTTGAACTCAAAACATCTTTTTCCGACGATCTAACGAGTCATGTCATTTTACAATTAATAATCGTGGTGATGATAAAACATAGTGCTCTGTAAGAACAAAAGAAAAAAAATTAACATAACTGTTTCAAGAAAAGAATGAAGAACCTAACAAAATAGGGAGACTTTTATTGTAAGTGCATGTCGAATACTTATTTTATGATATCCCTGTTTATATTATTTTCAGAATATATCGTATATGTCACATACAGCCACATACATGCAATCCGAATAAGTAAACATGAGACAAAAAAAAACCCCAAAAAAAACCGAATCAACACAATAAGGAAATTAGTTGTATACAACAGTACATCAAGTATCTCCTCTAATATGGTATATAGCAGAGTAATGTCAGTAATATCTACAAGTCAGGATTTATCCTGAAAGCCACAGTGTGGGTTTAATGCGATTACGTTCCAAAGCATGTGTAAATTCTAACACCAAAAGCGATGTCCTTTCAAAATCTTAAGCCCAAAGAAAAGGACAAACTATCATATATCAAAATACAAAGAAAAAAAAAAGCGGAAAAAGAAAGCAACTAAAAAGATGACAAAAAGTGTCTCGTGGCATTACTCTTATATTATAAGACTCTATGATACCAACACAGCCACTAACACTAAAAAAATGGAGATTTATAGATTGTGTGGAGTGAAAAATGATATGACTAAGCTCAAATACATTAACGAACATACGGAGATAAAAATAAACAATAAAAATATCACAGAAAGATATGTAAAAAAAATTGATGCATAAAATTGTTTTATGAAAATGAAATATAAAAAAAACTGATGACAAACAAGAAAAATAAGCTCTCACAAATCAATGAGAGCAATCCAATAGAATACAGGAAGCACAAAATAACATGTTAACATCACAGAGACACTAGCACAGATTAAGCATTGACGCCTTTAACGAGCGACTCGTCAAAAACCATGTAAATGTTACAATAGAACCTACAACACACGGACAGAACAAAAGTAGAAGACTCTTAAGGCCAACTAAATACCACGAAATCGCTCTCGTTTCAACACATGTTCTTAGATTAAGCCACATACAAATAAAATTTTAACAAAATACCTATGTTCAATACAAACATATGTTGGGCTACACAATAGAAAATATACAGCTCAATCAACCATGAAAAATAAATCTACGGAAGCAACAAATAAGAAGGGATAGAAGTAGTGACATGAATAATACTATTACTGATTCTTTTAGTGTAGGCATGACTGAAGAGGGAGCTACTTCATTTTCTTCTTCCTAGAAACACGCAATTGGTACGTGTTGTTTGTCCAGTGATTTTCGTGTTTACTTCTATGGAAAGATTTTCTGGTGAGGCCTTGTTATATATTTAGCTATTATTTTTTAAGGTATATTTGTTTATTTGTAACTTGAAAAAGTGTTCATGATGACCGATGTTTAATAATATCAAGGTCAGTACTATTTTTTCTTATATATATATATATAT
>NC_068981.1:145009474-145015411 GCF_001194135.2 Octopus bimaculoides | reverse complement strand
TATATATATATATATATATATATATGGAGTTAAACACAGGTGGTATTGAAATCTTTATAAAGAAGGAATAAAATGATGTAAAATAATGCAATCTTCTTATGAGGGGAAAAAAGAAACCCAACACATCAATAAGACATTTTAACAGAATGTGATGACTGCATATATGATAAAGGGAACGCTGGCAAGTAATTAAAAAAACCCCGATAATAGATATAACGTCAAAGGCATTTTATTCTATATTTAGACCTATCAATAAACACAACAATACTGGGCTTAGTAAAATAATTTGGTCTCTTAAGGAACATAAACAATTTGTTTTAGAATCGAATATTCCATCTATTTACTTTCCCTGTGATAAAGGTAAGCCTTTTTGTTCGCTCTGTCACGATGAATTGTATTTCATCCTGTCCCCAGAGAATCCGCTTGTAAACACGTTTAAAGAACGCGTTTATCATTGCAAGCATTAGGAAAAACATACCTTTAGTTCCTATAAGTAATGTCTACCATTCTATAGAACTAGACCCGTAACTCTCTTTTTATATTTCATTTCCACTAAATATATCTATTTCCACGCCTTTAAGCTTTATTCCTATTCACCAATCGCTTTATATTTCTCCACTATTAGTTTTCTGCTAATTTCTTTCTTTCTCTTCCTTCTCTTTCTATAAATTGCCTTTGACGTTATATCTATTATGGTTTTTTTTTTTAAATAACTTGCCAGCATTCCCTTCATCATATATGCGTTCTGTAAAAATGTCTTATTGATGTGTTTGGTTTCTTTTTTTCCCTCATAAGAAGATCGCATTGTTTTACATTATTTTATTTCTTCTGGAAAAATACCAATGTTTTCTTCGAAACACTTGTCAGAAGTATAAAGATTTGAATTACACCTGCGTTTAACTTCATTTATTTATGTATCTATGTTATACAAAAACATTTTACTTAACCCTGGACTTTCTGCCTTTATAAGTAGGCGGTTACATCCTTGGTACATATGTGAAGTTTTGCTACCCTCGTAACTATTTATTTAGTTTTTCGGTTATTTGTACACATTGAAATATATATAGACACAACATGCCTAAATATGTAACCATAGTCATCAACTGCAAAATTGCGAGCTGGTATGATCGAGAAGCAAGTAGCATGATTTCATGAAAGTAGTTGTGAGATATAGACACTGTCTCAACCCTCCCACCATAGGCCCACATGTATGTGTGCATGTTAATGTGTGCATGTTAATGTGTGCATGATAATGTGTGCATGTTAATGTGTGCATATGTATGTATGTATGTATGTATGTATGTATGTATGTATGTATGTATGTGTGAGTGTGTGTGTGTGTATGTATGTGCCTATCTATCTATCTATCTATCTATCTATCTAAAAGTAATTGATGTCACTATATCTGTATAGTATCTACATTATCTAGCGATTTGAAAAACAAAATTCCTGGTAGTGACTGGACACTTTAAATAGTGAATTATCGGAGAGCCCGTTCGAAGATTCTCTTCTGATATTAAACTAGTCAGTGATATCACAGAGGTAAAATAAATTTTTTTGAAACATGTCTTTTTCACTGCCGGTAGAAATAAAAACCAAGAACATTGTACACCTGTCAAGAACTGAAATGCGTATTGGAAAACATGACTAATTAGAAAAGTAATTCCTTTATACTAATTGCATAGAATAATATTTTTTAAAGTACAAAGTTTTCTCAGAAAATAACATAAATGTAACGAAATCTGTAGTTTTAGGTTCTAGTTGTATATTTCTTCATTGTTTTGTTCATTTTTATAAAGTTCTGCATCATCATTATTATTATTTTTTTTTTATTAATTTGAACACAATCAATATTTCCGGACCAATTAGAAATTGTAATTTTTTTTAAAGCAATTTATCCAAAACATAGTGGATTCATGTTATCTTATATATGTAGTATATGTGTTGTGAAATATATATACTAATGCAAAACTAAGGCTTGTATACGATATGGGATGGGTTCTTTTATTCTACCACAGTTTTTCGTCTATAACTGTTCATTTGTGTTTTTATGAAGCTTAACTTTTCTCTGATTATATTTGTGCCCAAACATAAATGTACACACACACACACACACACACACACACACTAACGCACGCACGCACACACACGCACACACACACACACACACACACACACACACACACACACACACACACACACACACACACACACTCACACACACATGCACATCTTTACATATAAAGTGAAACAAAAATGTATTTTCATAACCGAAATAGAAATAGAACCGGATAGTTCTAATATGAAAGAAAACAACAACAACAAAAAAAAAAGGAAATGAAAAAGGAATTAAATTTTATGGTTATATGTTACAAAAATGAAGAATGACGTTTAAAAAAATCATTTCGTAAAATTCATGCCTGGTAATTTTCTCTGGAAATTGTAGGCATTCATTATTGTGAGAATCGAAGCGCATTGAAAGAAAATATTGAATAGAATCAATCAACACAATTTAGGCGTGTAGTGTAATAGATTGAAAACGAAAGAGAGAAGAAAACTTTAAAAAAGAGAAAGAAAAGCAGTGAAATATACGAAGTGCATTCCAGAAGTTTTGAGACTTTTTCAGGAGAGACATTTATTAATTTCAAAGAAGTACAAAACTCTAATCTTCAATGTAGGATTCTGACTTCAGTGCACAGATCTCTATCTATTTCGTGAAGGCCCACGGAAGTCCTTTAACATGAAAGTGTCCTGCACACTTGTCACAGCCTCCTTCATCTACTTAGCCTCAAAACGACTACTCCTGAGGTTCTCCCTCAGCTTGGGGAACAACGAAACTTCACAGGGAGCAAGGCCTGGACAGTAGGGAGGGAGGCCAGTTTTGATGCCTATCTTTGTCAAGTAATTGCGTACCAGGACGGAATTGTAGACTGGTCCATAATTTTAGTGCGGGTGCAAGCGAGCGAGTGGAAGAGCTCTGAACTTTTGCAACGAAATCTCTTCCTGAGCTCTTTCAAAACCTACACAAGGTACAATTTGTTGACCGTCTACCCAGAGAAAACCAGTGGAAGTAGATGATGCCCTTTCCGTTATGAGCTTCTTAGTGGAGTTGCTTTGCCTGGCATTCTTGAATCTGGGGATCCAGGGTGCTCCCATTGGGCAATCTGTCTCTTGATCTCTGAATTATGGCAGTAGATCCAGATTTTGTCTCAAGTATCTAGTGACCCATGTACTCTTGGATTTGAGATAATGAACTCAATAATGTTCCTACTGCTACCAACGCGTCTTTCTTTTTGTTTGTCACTGAGCACTCTGGGAAAAAGCTCTGCACAAATTTTGCACATGTTCATATATTCATGACTAATTCTGTCAACATTTGCCACACTATCTTCTAACTGTTTATTTATAGATACATGACAATTTACATCTAGAAAACTGAGAATTTTCTCAACAAGCTGTTATGTTCTGACGTCCTTCTTCCTCCACACCCTTCATCGTCTCACATCTTTTCTCTACCGTCCTTGAACATCTTGAACATCTTGTAGCAAAAGACAGATGCTCGGCTCACACAAGTTAATCAATAAGCAGTCTGGAGCATTTCATAAGTTTCTGTAGCATTTTTGACTAGTTTAACACAAAACATCATTGCTTTGCGAGTTTCCAAGCTAAATTCAGGTCCTGACTGCATTTTGCAAATTAGTCAGTGGTGACAAGAAGTTTTTCGTAGCAGGGTGTGTTCAAAGTGATGTTATAGCCGTCTCCTTCAATCTGGAATAACAATAGTTATTTAGTTACCTTATTAGCGTAAATTACAATTATTAGCCTAAAATTCAATATTCCAGTACAGCTATAGCTGCCTCTCCTAAAAATGTCTCAAAACATCTCGAATGCACCTCGTATGAATTGAGAATTCATAGAAAAGTAGCAGAGTTTACAGTTATGGTTAATATACATAAATCTCTGGTTGGATCAGCATTTAATGAATTAATAAAGGCACTAACGATCAACACGCAACAGGTTACAAAAAAGAATAACAATTTAAAAATATTCAGACCAATAGCGTTTGTATAGTGGTTTTCCATTAATAAGTACAAAGTCCTGATAATATTATTTCCAGTAGGTGACGTTTTATCACGCAATTAATAACGTCTTACCATAAGGAATAAAAATAAAGGTGTCAGAAGGAGAGGTGTAGTTATAAAGAAAACTACTATGGACCGAATAATTATTCAAGATAACCAAGAAAGAAATAAAGCATACCATAAAAGATTACCGAAAGCGTTTTGGAATATATCACATAGGGAAAAGGAGAAACACAACATAAATCCGGACTAACACCAATACAAATAGCATATAAGCATTATTCTACCGAAATGGAAACACATGGTAACTGTGGGTTTATAAGACGATAAGCTCTGTCTGAATTAAAGCAAGTTTTAATGGAAAATGCAAATTTCCACTTTTCGTTTGACTAACTCTTACTATACTCCTAAACATCATGAATAAAACACCATTGATATCAAATATCAAGAAGAAATTATAATATCTCTCATCTTAATAACTAATTAAAAAATATAACACCAGCACTCTGCTAGGCAAGCTACTAAAATCTGTAAATAAATTCAATCGGAATGTAAAAACTAGTTAAGGAATTAGGCAAATGCGCCAAAGATGTTCTGTGAAGAGGCAAATTAATTAAAAATTAATATACTATAAGATTTAATCTGAAAATTAGAATAGAACCACCATAACAATGATTAGTGCAAACAAAAGTCTTTCTCTCTCACTACACAAACACACACACGCACACACACACACACACACACACACACACACACACACACACACACACACACACACACACACACACACACACACACACACACACACACACACACACACACACACACACACAAACACAGAGGATATTATGGGAAGTCTTTGTTTTACTCAATTGTATGTGTGAGTTGTATATATATAATGAATAAGGAGAATTATACTCCGTATATAGCATAACTATTTAGTGCTCAAAGTTAATTGAGTTATTGGAATATTACAGAAGATTTGGAATTTGAGACAAAATTCTGGGTTATCAGTCCATATATGAAAAGTGAAATATCAATACATTAAATGCTTCATAAAATATATATATCTAAAATAAATATTTCGATATGAGAGGCAAATATACGTATTGAAACAATACATATTCAGCGATATTTAATCATATAAATTTGTACATACAGGATCGGTTTGTCACATCAGAGGCGGTAATATTAAGGCTCACAAAAGCTTATATGGAATGTATATGGAAAGTTCGAAAGAAGAATTCCAAATTAAAATCCAAATGTGAAAATTAACGTATACATCCTACAGCCGTTTCAGGAACATTGTGGGAAAAGCAGATATCGATTTAAAATCCATTCCAGTATCGCTATTTCCTTCATATATATATATATATATATATATATCCAGAAAGCGAAATCAATTGATCCTGAAATATACACATTCCTTACTTCTGTATTCCACTTAAAGTAAGCCTGTTTCTGTTATATTTATTGCATTGACCGTGTGTATTTTGATGGTGAGTAATTGGTGGTTTTGGAGAGATGTTTCTGTTTAAGGGAGGTGGTATTTAAATGCTCTATTGAATTTATATATATTCGGTATGACAATACAAGTAGTAAACAACTCGGAGAGTGATTTTACTGCTTTTATATAATACATCAGTATACACGTTAAAACGTTTATCTCGTCTTAAATGTACATTTAGTAAAATTTGCGTATAAATAATGTTTTACATAACAAAGAGATGATCAAATGGCTGTTTTAGACATCATATCTTTTGCTCTTCACACCTAGGTGTGTGTGTATACACGCAAACACACACGCACACACATATGTATGTACACACACACACCATATATATATATATATATA
>NC_068981.1:144998180-145009393 GCF_001194135.2 Octopus bimaculoides | reverse complement strand
GGAAAAAAGAGAAAATTATAAACAGTCGTCTGATAATCTCTATAAATGTAAAACTAATTTGTATCTAAATTATCCTAAGCATATATAATAACAAGTTTTAATGTTTATATTTATGTGTTTCATATTTGTAAGCACAAAAATCAGTCAGTGTTAGCTGTCGTTTTTCACAATATTCTTTGTTATCAGGAAATATGAAAAATAAAAATATATCAGGATAATCGTAATATACACACTATAATCCAGAGCAAGCAACTAGATCTATATAACTAGATGCAAGTATGATATAAAGCTAAGAATATTTTAATGCATCTTGATATGAAAATAGATTTTTTTTCGCCGTTTTAGAGATGAACATTTCTTTCAACACAACGATGAAAAAAATAGAAAGGACACAGTTGTGTGGTTGAGAAACTAGTTTCGGAAACGCGTGGTTTTGGGTTCCGTTCCATCGAGCAGCATCTTAAACAAGTGTCTTCTACTATAGCCCCAGGCTAACCAATGACTTGTGATTCAATTTTGGGAGATGAATTTGGTAAACGGAAACTGTACAGAAGCCCGTTGTACACACACACACGCATACACACACACATACATATGTATGCAGTGCTGGATTAACTATTAAGCAAAATAAGCACCTGCTTAGGGCATCAAGGGACGGGGGCACCACAGAAATGAAAATGGTTTACGGCACGAAAGAAATCACTTTTAACTATCTAAAATGATATTCGTAATGCTTTATCTCTAAGTATAGAAGCAGAAGTTTTACGTAAAACAATATCATCAAAGGCTTTGCAATTAAATTTTAAAAAAAACGGAGAAAAGTTTCAAATATAAATAACATGGAAGCACACAGAAATAAACATTATTTTCCATCTTACTGTTAGTTTTGTTTCATTTTGAAAAATAAAAATTTATTTTATGGATTATTTTTGTTTACATGTTAAATGATTTTTGTTTACATTTTAAACCATTTACATATACTTGAGGGCACCAAAACCTTTTAAGTGCTTAGGGCTTCTATGGGTCTTAATCCGGACCTGCATGTGTGTGTGTGTGTGTGTTTATGTTTGTCTTTGTGTTGGTGTGTGTTGCAGTCCTGCCATCACTTGTCTTTATAAACTACCGTTTCGACAGGCAAAATACCGACAGAACAAGTACCAGACTTGAAGAGATATGCACTGGAATTGAATTGTTTGACTTAACCCTTCAAGAGTGCCCCAGCGTAGCTGCAGTTCACTGAATGACACAAGTAAAAGAAAAGTAAAGGTTATAATGACAGATGGTATAGTATCCATACTTGATGAATGGATAAAAAAGATAATATTGACAATATGTGAATATCTAATGATGATTCGGCAGTAAATGCTTAAATATATGCAACTTTTATCATATATCAACTGGGCATTAGGAGAATTACGTTACCTTCCAGCAATGTCTTTCTTCCACCGGTATCAGTTAGCATCGATACTACCAGAGAAGTTTTAGTTTATTTGGATCCACACAGTAAGACCCTTGTGCACTCGTAACTCATACAACAACTACATCAAGCTATGTATAGTTATATCCACTTCAACCTCACAGTAGCCATTTTATTTTACTCCTCACACACTAGAGACTTGTTCTTGGTTTTCATCTTTTCCTCTCAATTTTTCCTCTCACACCTCTGTAATATATTCATGCTGAAGTATTTTTTGCTTCCCTCTGTCATCACCTTCCTAAATTTTAAAACAATCCAGGTAAGAAACATTGATTCTAGTGCAAACCCATGGCATCTTCCTCTAGTCGGACACCGTGGAATATATTATTCCCGAAATCCATATCTCGGACTCTTCCCTCCATGCGCTCATTTATTATTGCTTTCCCAAAGGCGGCGATCTGTCATTTACGCAGGAGAAAATGCTTAGCATTTCCTTTCACTTTTCATGCTCTGACTTCAAATACCTTCGAGGTCTACTTTGTCTTTCATATTTTTGAGCTCAATAAAATAAATACCAGCTGAGCACTGGGTTCGATATGATCGACTGCCTCTTCCCCTCAAAATTGCTGGCCTTGTGTCAAAATTAGAGAGAATTATTACCTTTCACAGGCATTGTATGTGCGATAAGCAGCAGGATATTTTTCTTTCAAATCAGACCGTACTATGAGGTTGAGTCGCGGTATCATTTATTACAATATGGTTTCGATATGCGACTACTTTCATCAAATCCACCTGCATCAAGTCCTTAGCACCCTGCAGAAGTTCGGGTGTTAGCTTTCCTTTATTGCACTCTCGCATCATTCTCTCTATCTATTCTTATCAAAAAGCACCAGATGCAAGTTCGTGTTGGCTTTCATTACATTGTCACTATTACAGAGTTGTTTTAGTGCGTCACAAACGATATCCAAGAATTGGTAATGCCACCAGGATCCACAAGGGATGATTTATGTTAAGCCAGAACATTCTCTGAGGATGCATAATCTTTAAACCGATGACATTCATCAGCTATATTCCAACTCCACACCTCCTAACGTTGGGCAGAGACGGAAATACAGCATACACTAGTCTCAAAAATAATCACAACCTTGCTGATTCCATTAATTCCATTTTCTATAGAATCCTCTAAGATAGCTTCACACACACACACACACACACACACACACACACACACACACACACGCACACACACACATGTAAGAAGACAAAGTGTATGTGTGTGTGAGAGAGAGAGAAAGAGAAAGAGAGTGAGAGAGAGAGAGAGAGAGAGAGAGAGAGAGAGAGAGAGAGAGAGATCTGTAAAATATTTACACACACAGAAACACACAAAAGCGAGCAAGCGTTTGTGTCTTTGTGTATGTGCGCATATAATTGCAAGTTATATGTTTCCATTGCAATACAAGCGATACGTTACTAAGTCTTGTTTGAAAGAAGAAGAAAGAGACATTAATAATCAGTTTAAAATGTTTTCTGAGATAAGCTAACTTTCAAAAGAAAATACCATAATTCTGTTTTTCAATAATATTGATCTGTGTATATTTCCAATGTTACTATTTTGTAATTGTATTTTTTTTCTCTGATTTATTTTTTATAAACATTTATATTCCTTTATCGTCTTAGGTGCAATTTTCAACCTATGGAAGAAAATCACTTAGTGATAGAAATCAAGCGAAAAGAATATAAACCACACAAATAACTATTGGTGAAAACCATGGCAACAAACAAACAAACAAATAGTGGCTGAGAGAAAGAAAAAAAAATAATATGTATGTTCATTGAAAATAGTTTTTAAAGTTCTGAAACGCAATCTTAATGTTATCTATAATTTATATATCCACTTGCATAGATGTATGTTCATTGAAACACAAATGTATACGGTATTTTATTTTTATACTATAAGATTTAAAGAATTTCAGGATATCATATTAATGGCATAGTCACTACGTTGCCTTAGTATACGCTGTTTCTGATGATACAGAATAAAATTATAAATATCTAGTTGAAATATTCTATTATTGTTCTGATGTAATCCAATAATTCAACTACACACTGCTAAAGATTCTCGTCAACATCCGAATTTACACGTGTCCCTGGCAGATCACAACGACCCACCTAAAACCCTTGACGTTTGTCTCACCTCAAGAACCAGTTTAGCCAAATCGTCACACTGGTACGTCGTCCCATCATTATTTAACCAAAGTAATTAATCCTCCTACGACATTCTAAACACACACACACACACACACACACACATACTTATTGTTTTATTGTTCCAGTCATCTGAATGCGACCATGCTGGAGCACCACCTTAAAAGGTTTTAATCGAAGAAATCGACCCCAGGGCTTATTCTTTGTAAGTCAAGTACTTATTCTATCGATTTGTTTTGCCGAACCACTAAAGTACGAGAAAGTAAACACACCAAAAGTGGTTGTCAATCGATGGTAGGGGGTACACACAGACACGAAGACACGCACACATGAATACACACACACACACACACACACACACACATATATATATGTGTGTGTGTGTGTGTGTGTGTGTGTGTGTGTGCGCTTGTGTGTGTGTGAGCTTGTGTGTGTGTGTGTATATGTATATATATATATATATATATATATATATATATATATACATACATACAAACACAGACATATATATGCATGTACACATACAAGCACACACACTCACAACAAACTACAACAATCTGAAGTCACCTGTACTGCAGACGAGCTAATTAGGTGGGGATTATCCAGTTTATGCAAATACATCTGGTAGCAAATATCTAAAAGCCACTACTATGTCAACCCGTCTGAGATTACTAAGCGTGTATCGAAACCATATTTGGAAGCAAATAGCTGACATCATTCACCCAAGCACCCGAAGATATGTTAATCTAGTAATGTAAAGAATGCACTACGATTCCTGGGGGGAAATCAACTAATATCACAGAGAGGCTTTTAGCTACAATGGCAACGATAAAAAAAATGAAAAAAAAATGTAAAGAGATATGTTTATGCATCGCAAAATATTTTAAGTTTCGGGAGTATTGTTGGATCTTCATAAAATGGACAAGATTAAATACTTGGACCCAAGTTTCATTCAACCGTTCTAGAGCGGACCATAATCTGCTTATCAGCTGAAGTGTACAATCGACCATAGGTAAAATTACATGTAACCTTTATTTCCGGATATGCAGTTTTCTTCCATTTTTCGTGGTACATGCATTTCTGTCTGTCTGCCTCTCTCATTACATATTTTATTTTAATTATCTCAGGTGATTCAGTAAAAGCTAACGATATACGCATGAAAAAACCTATCAAAGCTTTTGCAAAGTGCAGGCCTCCTTTCCCAGTGTGATTGTAGCGAGTTTCACACTTAGGAAAAGTGTTGATCTTATCCAAGATGAAGGCCTCGTTATCAAGCAGAACTCATCAGCACCTGTATCTTTCTCATTTTGACTATGCTGATAATGTTTCCCTTACTGTTCATTAGCTGTATAATCCGTAGGAACCAAAGTCTTAAAAATAATTTTCTGTCAAAAGATTTTTCTGATTGAGCTATGCGTCCAGTTCTTGCAGTTTAACAAGTAACTTTCTCCGTTATTTCTTCCCTCAGTTTTCGAGTTTAATGGCGAGATGCCAATGTTTCAAGCAGTGAGTTAGAATTTAGTCATATTATTTATTCATGATTCCTTTATTGTTAATGATTTAATTCAGCAATCGATGCTAAAGAATCAATATCTTGTATATCCATATATATATATATGTGAAAACACATCTATAATCAACCTTATTGTATTCAACCTAACTTGGCAGGTGAAAAGGCATATGTATATCTATGAATGGATGTATGTTAGATACACCTGCACACACACATATTCCTTATACTTGTCCGGTCACTCAAGAATATTTCTGGTAATACATAATCCTGAACTTCTAGATATCCCACCACGACTAATCAAACAGGATGAAGAAGATAGTTAGAATCGAGCAGAAGGATAAAAACAACGCTTTTCGAAAGAACGAAAAAAACCATAATATGCACCTCAACTGTGCGCAGGAGGATGAAAATAATCAAGATGGAAACCGAGCGCATTGTGTGACCACTGTGATCATTGTGTGCACTTGTGTCGCTTAACAATATTGAAGGCAGCTTGTCCGGGGTTCTGGGTAACATAATATTTGATTTGCAATCATTTGCAATACCGCATCAACATAGGATTTGCTTGGTGTTTAGCGACTTTACACAAGTTCTAATAAGTCAGTATGGTGTTAGACAAGCCATAGCTTCTTTATCTTACGAATGTATTATATCTTATGCATGCAGATCTGTTGTTTGTTGACATAGATAATACGTCATTTCGATGTTTGAAAATATGCCGAAAATATTCGGGCGACTGAGCGATTGCAGGCCAACGAAAGCTTTGGACGTCTGTTCGCACACCATGTCTTAATTGCAAGTGCCGTGCAGTCATGTATTACCATGCTGTTTGCTTTTTATGGTGTGATGTACGATGTTTGGTTGTTTACACTGTGTGGTGAGCGTCTGTTGCAATTGCTGCTGCTTCTCACTAATTCATCGTGGTCTCTAGCAAATCTGCACATTACACGGTGCAGTTCACTATGTATCTGAGATTACATTGCAGGTTTGATTGTAAAGTTGGCTTCAAAAACACATCTTTACGAGCATTACGATAAAAAACAAAAACATATTCTGTTCTTTCATATTCCGAACTGTCGAATTTTAGTCCAAATTTATATTTTAATCTGCACATACATGCACACGCGTGCACACAGACACTCATACATACACATTCACGGACAAACACATACACACACAGACGTGCAGCGAAACACACAAATGTACAAGAAAAATTACTCGCATATATATATATGGTTCCGCATGTAATACTTCAAACATGAAAGATACACATCTCTGAATATTTACTGAAAAGCAAATAGCATTTTTTGATTTATGTCCAAATGCATTTGTAGAAATAGTCGTATGTGTTGAAATAAAAATTTTGTTACAAATACAAAAACATATCTTCTAGAAACATCTTTACAAATATTGCTTGGAATGTCGAGAAACATCATTATATCTTTTGCTTGGAATTTTTTTATGATTTGATAAACATGTCTTTGAAATTTTCCATTCTTCAACAAACATATATTTCTCACTATTTTTGTTCAGTGATTTTATATACTACATCTTATTTCTATATACTACTTCTTATTTCTATATACACAAAACATTCAACCGTGAATACCATAACCTAGGGCGAAACCCATAGTAAACTGTCACACACACATACACACACACACACACACACACACACACACACACACACACACACACACACACACACACACACACACACACACACACAAACGGAGAAAATTTTACACGTTTACAAATACGTACAAGAATAATAACAGGTGTATTTCGACTAAAAGGTCAAGTTAAATTAAGCTGGCCTGTGAAGTGGAAGCCTCGCGGCAACAAAACGTGCCTGAAAGTCAGGAGACAGGAAAATAAGGTGTTATGCGAGCGGTGGTCAGGTCAAGAAAGACCCCAAAAATCTAAGGTGTCTTTCGACTAAAAGGACAAGTTAAGTTAAACTGCGGCAACAAACATAGATGAGAATTTAATGCCCTTAGCTTTGAACAGTCTCAAGGGTAACAGGCCGGAACTGTAATGATGATTGGAAGAATGCCTGAAAAATACGGAGCCACGAATGTTCTGTCCTGGTTTTCCTGTCCGTATTTGTATTGTCCTCCTGTCCGTATGTTTTCACTATCGTCCGTTACGTTCTTGTTCCGTATTTGGAATATATATATATATGCACTCCGGCGTCCCAGCTTTTATGCTCTACAGCTAGATTGTATTATTTGTTCCTTTCTTACGGGAAGAATCGGTAGACGAGTTGTATGAAACAAACAACTTTTTTTTATAAACATGATTTTCGGTCATTTACTGATGAACAATGCTGCGGTTTCCGTCTATGAAATTCAGTCATAAGTCTATGGTTGACCTAGGATTATAGTAGAAAACACGTGCCCAAGGTACCATACAGAGGGACTGAACGTGGAACCATGTGTTTCGGAAGCAAACTTCTCAGCCACACAGCCAATCTTGCACCTAATGTGTGTGTGTGTATGTGTGTTTACATTTGTTGCTAAATCGAGTATTTTGTCTCTGTCTCAAAATTAGTAATTCACAAAGCAGAGATCTATAAAATAAATGTAGTATTGAAATATGTACTGAGGTCAGTATGACCAATTAGATTTTTGAAGGTGATACCTCATCATAGCGACAGTCCAAAGACTAAACCCAGTAAAATAATGTTTAAAGACTTAAAAGCTTCAAATTTAAGGTAATGAGTTCAAAACTCTATACGATACGTACGTCTCAGTCTACTTCACTTCCAACAATTAACAATTTTAATTTGAAGTTGAATGGTTAGCAGTAAGAAAGATGTCTAGATTTCTTTAAAAAATACTGTGCAAAATATTCTGATAAAAAGTATTTTTTCGCCACAACAAAACACACACACACACACACACACACACACACACACACACACACACACACACACACACACACACACAGAAGTGTCTCTAGTAATTTGAGCTGCTACAAATAGCAGCCAAATCTCTCTTAAAACACACCTTTCATTAAGAGAAAGACACAGATTTACAGTACCTCAGGAAGAAGAAAAAGTATGCGATGAGTCTGCTACATAAGAGACAACTCTGGATTAAATAAAACTCAGACAAAAATACTTCACGTTAAAAGATTATCTAGTAAATAATACTAATAAAGTTGACGGTATGTCTTCGAAGATTCATTCCCTGGTAAAACTATGTAGTTAAAAAATTTTCTCGCTATGCTCTAAGACACAAAAATTGTTTAGGAAGAGTTGCCGCCCTTAGCTAAAGACCTCAAAATTGTGCGACCTGACCTTGCTTTCAAGGTTACTTTTGTTGTAAAAAGGAGTTGTTGTGTAAGAAACATACTTCATTTACTAGCTGAAAGATTACTGAATCTTTTAATACCCCATATCAAAATCGGCAATTCAGTTTTCGAATCTACAAGGAATACACACACACACACACACACACACACACACACACACACACACACACACACACACACACACACACGCACACGCACACGCACACACACACACACACACACACAATACACACACAACACACATACACACACACACACACACACACACACACACTATTTTTTATGTTTGTGTGTGTGTGTGACACGTATATACGTATATATATATATGTGTGTGACACACATATGCATGTGTGTGTGTGTGTATTGTGTATGCGTGTGTGTGTGTGTGTGTGTGTGTGTGTGTGTGTGTTTGTGTGTGTGTGTGAGCGTGTGTGTGTGCGGATATAAAGTAGCGAGAGAACAGCAACCAACTGAAGGAGTTTTATATAAATTACTGCCTTGAAAGACTCTGAAAACGTTATAGATAATTTCCGGTCGGTCACCCTGCTCAACGCAGATCTGAAGATTTTGGCCAAAGTGCTAGCCGAGATGTCAGCGCTGGCCGACAAGGCGCAAAGATGCGCCGTGCCAAGCAGAAGTATTTATGACAACTTTCATCTGATGCGCTACATCATAGACAAAGTAGTCAAGGAACCTGGCATGGGTGGGGCGCCCATCAATTTGGATCAATCGAAAACTTTCGATAGGGTCGACCGTCAATACTTGGAAGCTGTCCTTAGGGCGGCTGGTTTCGGCCCCGATCTTGCGGTTAGATTGCTGCTTTATACAGCGACATCCGTTTGGTAGTTCGCATAAATGGTCATCTATCTAGACGAGTTAACTTCACGCGTCTTTTAAAAAATAATTCAATAAATTATTTACACATCTACCATAACTGACAAAAAAAAGCAAAAGACAATAAATGTGTCTGGAAGCTTTTGGACGTTGGCTTAAACTAGGGGTTCTCAACAGTTTTTCATTTATAGAATCATTTGATTACTATTTCATTCCGATAGACCCCCCACCATAGACATTCGATGTTTAAAAACTAGTTTTAGAGAAGCCTCTTTCAAAATTCCTATTTGGTTTCTTTCACATTAACTTGTGTAGATTGAATTATATAAAATGTTAGAGAAAGAAAACTAACTGTTTCTTACGATACATACTAATATATACATCTAAAGCAAACTTTTTCCAGGGTCTCTTAAGATTCTATGGGTGGATCCCCAATTTAATATTTTGTTACGTGGACCCCCCCCAAATCTCATTTTGGCCCTCATGGGCCATATGGACCCGGGTTGAGAGCCAGTGGTCTAACAGGTGGGTAAAAGAGAATGATAAAGTATATTTGGTCAAAAGTGTAACTATGGGTTACCGGCAGACTTGAAACTAATATGTATATTCAAGACTAGTGTATATTAATTGAAAATGTTTTGGCAGAACCGAGAAGCCAAATGAATTATATGGAAAACTATTTTGTAATACTCTTGAGATGTTACAGATTTGAAATATCAGTTCGTTTGATTTCAGAGTGTTGACGTTTTATGATTACTATCCTATACACATAATATTCCTCAGGTTAAATAGCATTAAAGATAAGTGTGATGTGTAAATATTTTCTGTTTATAACTTTCAATTTTACCGCAGAAAATTTTTCAAAGCAGCCAAGCAATTTCAGATATAGATAGAAATTAATAACATTAAAAACATTACATTAATAATGAAATATATTTGTCGCTATTGTGCTATTATATATATATATATATATATACACATACATACACATACATTCATAATACATACATACATATATATATGTTTGTGTGTATACACACAGACACACACACACACACACACACACATATATATAGTAGGCAGATGTCTAATACCAATGAAGAGTAAAAACCCAGAAAACATGGTCTACTGGCCTTGCCAAGCTGGAGGGGGAGTGATTCGTTTCTTTACTCATAATTTATCGGACACAGTTTGTGTGTCATAAACCAGCTGGAAAAGAAGTTTTCCTCGAGTTAAAATGTAGTAACTTAGTTCCTTATAGAACAGTCATGTTATAATGGCAAAAAACGTCACCTTAGTATTGTTACTAATTATATCTCGTTTAGAGATTTTAGAACTAACTATTTTGCTTGTTACAAGATCAGCGGCTGTCTGCTGTTTCTCTATTTATATATTGTGTGTAGGGACGATTGACTGCCATCTCTAGCAAGCAGGTGTCCAGTACCGAAGAAGGGTAACGTCCCAGAAATCATTGTCGACTGGTTTTACCAAGCTGGAAGGGAGTGATTCGCTCCTTTACTCAATATATATCGGACACCGGTTGTGTGTCGTTAACCAACTGAAAAATATGTTTTCCTGGGGTTAAAATATAGTAACATAGCTCTTTATAGAAAAGCCATGTTACAGTGGAAAAAAAATGTTTGTGTATATATATATATACGTACATATCTATCAAAGGTGGGAACGGTACTCCATGATTGTGTTACATATTGACTAAATACATTTGTTTGCGTGTCAACATTTTCTGATATGCAGTCGATATCTTGAATAATGTAAGAAATCTATATTAATGATTATCAATAGTTTGTGCTTATTAATCCCTCCGTTTCCCTACTCGATGTCTATGACACCTAAATCCCCATCGATATTTGTACGTAATGTTCATTGATGTTCTGCGTATGTGACAAGTAATGTGATGTGTGACTC
>NC_068981.1:144988180-144993180 GCF_001194135.2 Octopus bimaculoides | reverse complement strand
CTAGCTGAGGTACCCGGTAATACACAGGAGTGGGGATATTTCCAGTAATCATTACAATGCCTAATTTCTCAAAGACTAAACATAAAATCAAGACATATGACAGATAATAGAAGGCGTAAGCAAATTCATTCACGAAACAATACTACAAATGGATAGGTATGGAATCGGAAAATGACAATCGTTTGGTCACATGAGTGGAAAGCTGCAAATATATAATCAATGGAAACACCAAGAAGGGAATTGTAAAGGAGTGCTATGAAAAAAAAAGAACATAAAAGTTTGAAAAGTAAACAAAAAATTAATTAGAGAAAAGGCTCTTAATTTGACGACTGTGTTTCATGGGTATAGTTCCGCTGATCGTGAAAATCAAATATTGATTGCAACGTTTAGAACCGACAATTTTAAGTTCAGGTGTTAAGAAAATACATGTTACATGTTTTAGCACACAACGCTGCAGCGTTTAGAATCGATAATTTTAAGTGCAAGTGTTAAGAAAATCCATGTTACATGTTTTAGCACACAAAGCTACAACGTTTAAAATCGATAATATAAAGTGCAGGTGTTAAGAAAATACATGTTACAGCAACATGAGAATGCTGAAGTAATTGATGAACATTTTAACCTCACAACAATTTAGACCAAATTTTGTTAATCAGTTAATCAAAAATCATCTTACGCTTTGCTTGAGTGGCCTAGGTAAAAATTTATTTATCTCAACCCATCCTTAGCGCATATTCCATAGTGTATTAGATTTCAAGAAAATCGGTTGAAAACTTTAAAAGTTATGACAGAAAATAACATTCATATGAGAATTTGCATTGAAATGGCGTATTGATTTTTGAAAAATCGATGCTGATTAAAAATTATCCCTTTTTTGGAAATTCCAAGTGCGTAAGTGACCGCATGGACATAAGCTCCACACAAGTGTCAAGTTTCATCAAGATTGGTTGGATAGTCTCGGAGGAGTTAAAGTAACAAATTCACAAACACACGCAGCCACAATCAGACAGAAATTGCCATTTATGTATATAGATTATTTTATTCTTTTACTTGTTTCAGTCGTTTGACTGCGGCTATGCTGGAGCACGGTCTTTAGTCGAACAAATCGACCCCAAGACTTATTCTTTGCAAACCTAATACTCATTGTATCGGTCTTTATTGCTGAAACACTAGGTTACGGGGACGTAAACACATCAACATCAGTTGTCAAGCGATGGGGGGGTGGGTGCATAGACACACACAAACACATACACACACACACATATATGATGGGCTTCTTTCAGTTTCCGTCTACCAAATCCACTCACAAGGCTTTGGTCGGCCCGAAGCTATAATAAAAGACACTTGCCCAAGATGCCAAGCAGTGGGACTGAATCCGGAACCATGTGGTTGGGAAGCAAGCTTCTTACCACTCAACCACTTCTGCGTCTGTAAATACGATTTTGCTGCAAATTATGTAATCACATATTAACGAACGGGTATGTAACGTTTTAAGAAAGCCGTTTTAGCCTTGCGTGTTTGGCATCGCTGGTTTGACATCAAACATTCTATTGTGTCCTGTTTTCTCTCTGTCTGTTTATATGTATAAGCATATTTCTCCTTATGCTCATGACAGAGGGAAAGTGCTTATATCATTTATGTTCAGTTAATATATTTTAATAAAAAAACAAAAAATATATATATATGTATATATGTATAAATAATCAGTATATGATTTAACTTACCAAATACAGTTAAGCAATTTCATTGCTATTTATGTAATGGAGGAGATTAGATGTTAAAATGGATAAGAGTTTTTATTTTTCATGTTGCTATAAAATTTGTTTCATACAAAGAAATCAGATATTTATAATAGAAAATCGCAGTATTCATATTTGTATTCGTGTATTCGTCGGTAACTGGTACAAAAACTAAAAACGACGTTAGAAGTACATACATTTTCCCTTAGTTATCATTTTAGATTCATGTATTCGATCTTGCAGTCATGCCTATTTGTATGCATGCATGTATGTATGTATGTATGTATGTATATTTATATATGTATATATATGTATATATATAGATAGATATATACGTATGTATTTATATACATATATATGTATGTATATATATATATATATATATATATATATATATATGTGTGTGTGTGTGTGTGTGTGTGTAAATATATGTATATCTATGCTTGTATGTATGTATGTATGTATATATATATATATATATATATACAAACTACATGCAAACGAGTTGAGAAACGTCTGTTAACATATTAAATCATACTTTACATTCATAGTTTTCAACAAAGGGTTAATTTGGCCTCTGGGTCCTTGTTTGATTTTGTTGTTAAAATTTATGTGAAATAAACTGGTTATATTTCTATAATACACAAAATATTTGCACATTTTTGTATACAGTTAGTAGTAATATTTAAACATAAAAATATAATAGGAGATTTTAGACATGGAATGGTTTTGAATGTTCCCCTCTTCTGAGTAAAATAGGAATCAAAGGAGTCCATAGGCCAAAAAATGTTTGAAAACCACTGACTTATTTGAAGCCATTTAATTATTCATTTAGTATTTTGAAAGGTATTTCCAAATATAAACGTTTTTCTAATTTAAATTGTCTTTATTTTACCAACTGGAATTATACTAATTGCATTATACTAATTGGAATAGTTTCACGGAATGTTTTCTTCCAAATAATTTATTTAACAAACTGCTTGACTGTTTATGAAATAATCAGTTTAATAATACGCAAATCATTACTCCACAGTTTCTAGTATTATTTATTTTATCTTTCATTTGGTAGCTGGCAGAATCGTTTGCACGCTTTGAAAAATGCTTAGAAGCATTTCGACTGTCATTACATTCAGAGATCAAATTCTGCTGATGTCGACAGAATTTCATCCTTCGATAAAATAAGAACCAGTTGAACACGGGTCGATATAATCGATTTAGCTGGCCTTGTGCCAAAATTTGAAACCATTATTTAGTTTATCTTTCCAAGTAATTAATATATCAATAAAATCGTAATGATTTCTAGTTTGCACACAACGTAAACGATTTTGAGGAGTGTGTGTTAGTTGATATAATACTACTCCAATACTTAACAGGTACTTTATTTTTTCGAACTCGAGAGATCAGAGCAAACTTGACCGGGCTGAGATTTGAACTAAAAAGGAAAAAACCCGGAAGAAAAACTGCAAGAAACTCGACTTTTAATAAATCAATTATACAAAACTTTCTTTTAAAATAAATTTTGTGTTCCATCATCAAAGAGTTCTTATTTTATCTAATTTTTCTAACAGGAGAGTGGGAAAGCGTGTCAAGGCAGGAGAGAGGTAGAATGAAAGAGAGAGAGAGAGAGAGAGAGAGAGAGAGAGAGAGAGAGAGAGAGAGAGAGAGAGAGAGAAGAAAGACAGACGACGAAGAGAGGACTGGAGAGAGACAAGGAATGCTTTATTTACAATTATTGTGACACTACAGTACTGGATACTTTTACTCAAATCAAGTAGTATAAAGGTTTAAATATCGGATTCACATGACTATTTATTTCCGTCAGTATAGCAACGACTATATTAATTCGTTTGCATAGCCTTGTAATGACGCAAAATCCTATTCTGCATATAAGATCCAAATTTAGTACATATATCCACTCGTATATGTTTCAATATTTAGAAATTAATACGGAAATTATACGTGTTGTTTGTTCACGAATAATATATCAGACCAGACTATTTTTGAAAACTTCGAATTAACATGATTTTATTTCCTGGCAAGAACCAGAAGCATTTGATAGGTGCATACGCACACGCACACGCACACACACGCGCACACACACACACACACACACACACACACACACACACACACACACACACACACACACACACACACACACACACACACATATATGTATATATGCATACATGCAATCATCACTAAGTGTGACTTATGCCTCGCAGAACCTACACTGATAGAAATAAGAGTTAAAATATTTTTAATGCTGTGGGAAAAGCGCATAAAGTATTCACACATGCTGACAGGGGACGAAACCGCACCATGACCACCTTCGAGGATCTCCAAACTAGACCTAGTTGCGTCTATGACTGTAAACATCGTCAGTGAGCACTGCTCGAACGGCGCATGATTGGTTAATTCCCTCTGCCAGCATATATGTATTATCATAAAAAATATAGATGATTTAGTGAAGTGCTAATGCGTATACTAAAAATTAATGTAAACAGCCAGGCACAATGTGACAGCATAAAGAATAACTTCAATCGTCACTAAGTGTGACTTAGGATACTGGACCAGCTACGTTGCAAGAAATAAAAGTTAAAGTACTCTTAGTACTGTAGGAAGAGCTCACTTCTATAATCAGTAGAAACATGGATGGTTTACAACCATCACATGAAGAGGTATAAAGACTTGCTAAAAAACATTCTTGGGAAGTTGAATACATCGTACAGATATGTTCAATCTGTTGCTCGTCACAGAAATAAATGGCGAAAACGATCTGCACTGGGCTAATAGATTTTGAAAGAAAGAAACAATTGTATGCAAAATGAAAACAGAAAAAGAGAACTACGGAACATAGCACATAGCTAAACACAGAAATATTCTCATCCTTCAGTTGATCGACGTGCAGTAAAGCTTGCCTTTTTAAAGGTGACTTAACTTCACATCTAAGACTCATCTTCATGTAGTTGGCATGAAGACGAGACCATTCCAGCAGACGCGTCCATGTATCACATAACGTTTAAAACCAGCAATGGCCTAAAGAGAGATTTAAATGTCCATAAATCTGACAAAACAAACAACATTCCGTCCCCTGCACTCTTTGTAATACAAATTTCAAACAGCTCTCGGCAGACAAAAGTTCATGCACAAAAAAGCACGTCTAACAATGAGTGGTCAAGCTTTGAAAAGGAGCAGACTAGCTCTCTTTTCGCTCTCTCTCTCTCTCTCTCTCTCTCTCTCTCTCTCTCTCTCTCTCTC
>NC_068981.1:144987416-144988140 GCF_001194135.2 Octopus bimaculoides | reverse complement strand
CACACACACACACGCACACACACACACACACACACACACACACACACACACACACACACACACACACACACACACACACACACATATATATATATATATAAACATATATCGAATGTAAGTGTGTGTATTCGTTTATTCTTAAATTCTTTTACTTGTTTCAATCATTTGATTGTGGTCATACTGGAACACCGTCTTTAGTCGAAGAAATCGACTCCAGGACTTATTCTTTGTAAGCCTAACACTTATTCAATCGATCTCACACATATATATTGGGAGAATTCACAAAAAAAAAAACAAAAGATGAAGTCAGGTGGTGTAGACAACAAGTATAAAAAAGTTACGAAAAGTTCAAAAAGTTCACAAGCTTTGAACGTCATCGTGTATTGGAGCGATTTTTCATCAATACACCAGTCCAGAGTAATCTATGGGCAGGAGAGGTGCAGCTGAAGTGTACGATAGTAGAAAGTCCAGGTAGAGAATCCGTAAATGTTCATTGGGTGGTAAGAGGAGACAGGATCAACTATTGTGACCATGTGAGCGTGTAATATATGGGGAGAATTCACACACACAAAAAAAAACAACAAAAGATGGAGACAAGTGGTGTAGACAAAAAACAGATGTATTAGTTTAACGCTCGGGAAGTGAAAAAGTCTTTAACGTTTCGAGCCTACGTTCTTCCACAGAAAGGAACAAATTACAAAAAAAGTTATATATATATATATAT
>NC_068981.1:144983465-144987268 GCF_001194135.2 Octopus bimaculoides | reverse complement strand
AATATATACAATGGGCTTTTTTCAGTTTCCATTTACGAAATCCACTCACAAGTAGAAAGCACTTGCCCAAGGTGCCACTCACTGATTGAAATGTGGAAACTAAGAATATGCGAAATAAATATTTTTAACGGTGAATTTTGAGTACATATAACTGTAAATAATTGCATGTAATATATTGGGTTTTAAAACCTTTCGGCCATTTTTATCCAATATTAGACATCATTTATGGCTTTACCTGCTCGGAGACTCAGCGTTAAAATGACTATATCTATATCTATCAATCTAACCATCGTTAAATACAAACACACGTATGTGCATGTGCATTTTGATATATATAAATTTGAATATGTACATATTTATATATGACTTGTAATATGTACAAATCTATATATGTGTGTGTGTGTAGGCCGCAGTTCTCTTTTCACTAAATTTGTCTTGTTTTAAGCACTTAGTAAAATCGATACGGAATTGTTTGTTGTGGGGATTTGTCTAGCACTGAGATAGTATTTGATGTTCTATTTTCACAGCGTCTGCGGATTTCGGTCGTTCTTTATCCATTGCTCGGGCGCTCACACACACACAACACACCTTATCATCTGTGCCTGTCTTTCTCTTTCTTTTTCTTTCATTTTCTCTTTCTTTTTTTCTCTCTTTCTCTTTCTTTTTCTTTTTGTTTTTCTATTTTTCTCTTTTTTCCTCTCTCTCTCTCTTCCTTCTTCCTTTCCAGTGTGAACCTTATTAAAAGAGATAATTCGAAAGAATACGACGTCTTTTATGAACTTCTTGAATGCTCCAGAAATGGAATAGAAGCAAATATTACAATCGATAATGGCATTTTAATCTTACTTTCATCATCTTTTCTCAAGAAAATGTTGTTTCTCTTCTAATCATGTTCTTCCTCAAGCAAACTGCAACCAAAGTGTCATATTTTCTTTACTGGATGCTATTTACCAAAATAACACCTGGCAGCAACAGAAATTACTCTCTCTAGGTAACTTGTTAGATAACCGAGAATAAAGTTTATTTATTATCTGTTATATATTGTGTTCACTCTTCTTAATTCACCATAAATTTCAAAAAGAAAAAAACCCTCCCCCACAAAGAAAAGAAAAAAGAAACGAAATACTACAAGTTTGCATACATTCTTACCTGAACGTTGTCAGCGATAAATCAGCTTCAAAACTAAATGGCTATATCAGGTTATAAAATGTCTGTATTTTTTTCATTGAAATTCACAGTTTGCACTCGAAGTGTGAAAATCATTTTTTAAACTTCTCTTTTAAACTGAGCGGATATCAAACCAGATATTGAAAACAAAAAGAACAAGAAAATTTATAACTTGATGCCCTCTCTCTTTGTCTCCGTTTCTCATTCTCTCACTCACTCTCTCCCTGCACACACACATACATGCAGCTATTCTATCTATCTATCTATCTGCATACACACATTTATACATAAATACACACACACATATAATAATAATAATAATAATAATAATAATCCTTTCTACTATAGGCACAAGGCCTGAAATTTCAAGGAGGGTCATAATCGATTACATCGACCCTAGTGTTTTACTGGTACTTAATTTATCGACTCCCGAAAGGATGAAAGGCAAAGTCGACCTCGGCGGAATTTGAACTCAGAACTTTGCGACAGGCGAAATACCGCTAAGCATTTCGTCCAGGGTGCTAACGATTCTGCCAGCTCGACGCCTTAATAATAATAAAATAATAATAATAATAACAATAACAATAATGACAATGACATAGCATGCCTCTTTGACCGACCAATAGTCAAGAAAAAAGGCGAAACGATAGATAGATAGATACTACCTTCTTAAGTAAGAAATAGCCCGGCTATGGAAAATGAAGAAGGTTAAGATAGTACCAATTATTGTTGGGTCCATGGGAACAGTATCAGAAGGCATCAAGATGAAAATAAAGGAAATTGGAATAGAGTGCCCAGTAAAACTGTTACAAAAGCTTTGCCTCCTTAGTACGGCCAGAATAATCAAGAAAAGTATTAGATAGCTGAAAAGAACGAATAGCATGGTACCGTAGGCTGCAGGTAGTAAACCCGTTACGCATGCAAGAGTCCAGGAGCTCCAACAAAACCTGTGATGAACAGATATTATTATTATTATTATTATTATTATTATTATTATTATTATTATTATTATTATTATTATTATTATTATTATTGTTATTATTATATTTCTACAGAGGTTCACTTTGCCTTTCCTCTTTCGGAGATCGATACAGTAAGTACCAGTTAAACATTGTAGTCGATATTATCGACCGACCCCATCTCCGAAATTACTGGTCTTGTACCAAAATTTGAAACCAATATTATTATTATAAATATTACATACTATTTTAGTGAACAGGAATGTCATTTTGAGGTCTGTACATAAGAAGTCTCCTCAAATTTCAAGAATTTGGGGATTCTTGAAGAATACAGGATTGCACTTTTCTGCAGGCTGACAATGCAAATCTCTAATCCAATATGCTTTCGCTTCTAACATAACTATTTGGATGTCGTACCAACTGCGCTAGTTACTGGCATCTTAGATTTCCACGCTCTCGTCATATCTCTAGTTAGGTCCTCACATTTCTTATATCAACAAAATAAGAACCAGTTCAGCAATGGCGTAGAGAGAATCAACTGATCCCACTCTGCCAAATTACTCGCTTTGTGAAACAACATGAAGCCATTTTGTAAATTATATGTAAATTTCGTACGAAAAACTGGATAGATAGATAGATAGCTAAATGCATAAATTTGTGTGTGTGTGTGTGTGTATGTGTGCGTGTGCGCGCGTGTGTGTATACACGCAGGAGTGGCTGTGTGGTGAGTAGCGTGGCACCTTGGGCAAGTGTCTTCTACTATAGCCTCGGGCCGACCAAAGCCTTATGAATGGATTTGGTAGACGTTATATACATACATACATATATATATATATATATATATATATATATATATACATACACACACATATAAGATAGGTAGGGGCTCGGAAAGGAGTCTCAGGGAGTAGCGTGCTGTTTGTGCGCGCGCGCGTGTATGTGTGTGTGTGTGTGTGTGTGTGTAGAAGGTTGAAAAGGAAAACACGAGTTGATCTGTATATGGAAAAAAAGTCAAGGTAGAAAATGCTAAAATAATATTATAAAAAAACATTTCAGTGTCAGTTTCGGTCATTGAAACTTTTCCAACTAAGTATGGAAAGCAATTAAATTTTGGAAAAATTAAATGAAAAGTATTTTAAATGAATATTTGCATAGTATTCAAATATAAGGGGCATTTTCCTTGTTTCTGCCTGTTTCTGTCTCTCTTGTTTACTCTTGATATATATATCATCATACAGTGTTTTAAATCCGGGTTTTGTCCCCAGGGGTGGCCGGATCTACCTCAATGCCATAGCAACCGAGGTAAGCAGGTGCAGCTCACTCCAAACTTTGGGCTGGCTGGTGCCCATTCTGCTTTGGTATCCTGAGCTAGTTTACCGCTACGTTTCTTAAAAATCGTGGTAGAGACTTTGCTGGCCACTCATGTCTAGAAACTGAGATTGGGGGTAAGAAAGGGAATACTCCCCGTAGAAATCCAACTCCCAAAAAGCCTCATGATGGCAAAGGGGACCAGCCAACCCAACGGTTGGAGTGGGCTGCACCTACCTACTTTGGTTGTTATATGGCATTGGGGTAGATCCGGCCATCCCTGTTAACGGGGACAAAACACTGGATGATGATGATGATGATGATGATGATGATGATGATGATGATGATGATGATGATGATGATGATGAT
>NC_068981.1:144977581-144982995 GCF_001194135.2 Octopus bimaculoides | reverse complement strand
AGAGAGAGAGAGAGAGAGAGAGAGAGAGAGAGAGAGAGAGAGAGAAAGAGAGGGGAGGGAGGGAAAGAGTAGAGAGGGGAGAGGGAGAGTAAGGCGTTACATTTTTCTTTTTCTTTTCGTTTTCAGTATTTGGTTTGATATCTGGACAGTGTAAAAGAGACGATGTAAAAAAATCGATTTTTACATTTCTAGTGCAATCTGGGAATCTCAATGAAACAAATACACGCATTTTATGACTTGATACAGCCATTTAGGTTTGAAATTGATTTATCGTTGACAATGATCAGGTGAAATTATATGGAGACTTGTATTTCTTTTTTTCTTAGTGGCTCATTTTAAATTCTGCTAAACTGTGAGTGTTCAGCTATATGAAGTATGGTCTGCAGCTGGTCTATGGTTTCAACGATGAATACAATGTCATTAGCGAATCGGCGGTGTGACAGGTTCTCGCCATTGATGTTCCCGCCACCTGTCATAGTCGATGTCCTTGATGACGATTTCTAGACATGCAGCAAAGTGCTTTAGGGAGACAGTATCTCCTTGTTTGAGAACATTCTCAATTGGGATCCTTTCTGGTTGTGATATCAGGGCTATACCTGTTGTGCATTCAAAGTTTGTATCTCTGAGTAGTTTGATGTATTGCGGCTCGATGCCTTGCATTCCAGAAATTTCAACACTGCATCTTGACACTATAGAAGGCTCTTCCGTAATCAACAAAAGCGGTACACACAGGATGTTTTTTATGCGTTTGCTCGTTTTATAAGCTCTGTTAGAGGGGAAGCGAGGAGTACGTTACTTAGGGCACCCAGTGAATGTGCACCGAGATATGGATGCTGAAATCTCTAATAGAATAAGTTTAGTGTGGAAGGCACATAACTCAATAAACGATATGCTCCAAACAAAGTGAGACAATGCCATACGTGCAAGATTCGTCAACATCACCATCCTACATGTACTCTTATATGCAAATGAAACGTGGACTACATCGTAGAGGATAGAACATCGACTGGCTACGACGCAAAGGGTCACGGAGAGATCCATGCAAGGAATATCATTAAGCGAGTACATTCGAAATGAGATAATTGGAAACGGAGTGGAGTGAACGATGTGATTGCAGAGTACCGGAAGCACAAGTTCCGCTGGGTCGGCCATATCGCATGGTTCTCAGACGACATGTGGACCCCGGACAGTTGCTGAGCTATATCTAAGAAAAGGCCAGTTGGGAGACCTCCATGCTGATGAGAAGACGATATGGTCAAACTGGAAAAGAATGACACAATCAAAATAGGACAAGAAGTACATTTTGAACAGCAGTGTATAACAAGATCCGATAGCCTGATCGATACTGTTGCACTATGACACACCACACACACACACACACACACACACACACACACACAGAGACACACACACACACACACATACACACACACACACACAAACACACATACACACACACACACTCATACACACACATATCGTATAAAGGGCGTAGTTAGACGTTGTTAATTTTCGTGTAAAACACCAAAATTTTCAATATAAACGCACTGGGAATCACAATGAATGCTGTATATATCATTAATGATAACTGTCGTTATTTCATTACTATTATGTCTTAGTATAAAGACACAGCCATCTTGTATTTGCCGTCCTCAGCAACAACAAAATCCCCGGAAGATCGATGCACCTAAATATTTGAACAACGGCATGAAATCATGGTACGGATTTTTTTAAACAAGAGAGCATGCACGCTCACATATACACACATACACACATTCGTATATACTCACGATTACTACATACCCACAGACATAAAAATGTACCCGCATATATACACATCCATATATGATATGAATTGTTTTGTATAAATTTTGATCGACTCTATGCATAATAATCATTCATAAAATCCATCATAAATTCTGCGACAGTTTGTCTGTTTATCTGTCTTTCTTTCTCTCTCTCTCTCTCTCTCTCTCTCTCTCTCTCTCTCTCTCTCTCTCTCTCTCTCTCTCTCTATATATATATATATATATATATATATATATAGAGAGAGAGAGAGAGAGAGAGACATATACCTGCACATATATATATATATACACACATATACACACACATATATATATGTATACACATAAATATACATGCATACATACATACAAATATATATACATATATATGTATATATATATATATATATATATATATATATATATATATATATATATATATATATATATATGTATATATATAATATATCATATTTCATACCAAAACTATTATATTATATATTTAATTTGTTTATCTGCATAATTGCCTCTGCATACATACATACATACATACACACACACACATATATATATATATATATATATATATATATATATACATACATCCATACATACACACACACACACACACACGCATATCCATCCATACATATATATATACACACACATACATACATATGTATATATAGTCATACATATACATACATACATACATACATACATACATACATACATACATACATACATACATACATAGTACATATGTATATATATATATATATTCATATATAAACGTAATCGCAATCGCATGGCGCCACAATATGGGTGACCGAATAAACCAGATTAACTTCGTATAGATTGCACGACATTTTGAAGAAACAATTTCGAAACGTAATTAAATCTGTTATTCGTGTATAACCAGGAGCATTGCATTTCAATGTTTATACGGATTTTGTTCTGAAAACAATGAATCCGAATAGAGTTGTAATGATACAATCAATAACAACGCTAGATAGATGCCTTTTCTCCTCTGATATATATTAAAAACTCATACTTTGATGGTAGTCCAGAGGAACATATCCTCAATGACTCATCTGTTGTGTGGTTGAGGGATGTGAATATTTCGTGTTTTTCAGCAAATTTCATCTATTTATCAACACAGCACTGCCATAGTGTACCAAATGTGTACCAAATTTTTGTTCCCTTTATGACAAGTTGCTCGACTCTCACTATAAAAACATTTTTCATGTCACCAGCAAAAAAATGGAAAAGGCGTCGTCCTGGAGAATAACGGGGAAGATGCTCGCACTTGCGGACAGCAAGCTCTGTTCCGATATCTGCAAGCAGTTATATGGTCCAGGGGTCAAGAACGCTGGAGGTCTCAACTTTGTTCTTGTGCATCTCCCTCGCTATCCTGCGGGTCAACGCCTTTTCCATTTTGTCTGGAGGTGCCACGAGAAATGTTTCTATATTGTGAGAGGCTACGATGGCAGTAGCGTGGTGATAAGTGGAAGTTTTGGAAAATAAATGTCAGTTTCATTGGATAATACGGCCCTGAGTAAGGTTGCGTCTGAGAAAAAGACGGGAATACTTTTACGACTGGAAAACTTTTTCTCAATCATGGCTGAACTGGAGCTCAACAATAAAGGCAGCAGCAGCAGGAACCACCACCACTTAAAAAAACACATTGTGAATGAATTTGGTAGACGGAAACTGAACGAAGCCCGTCGTAGATATGTATATGTATATATATATATATCAATGTGTGTATGTCTTTATGCCTGTGTTTGTCCTTCCACCATCGCTTGACAACCGGTCCTGGTGTGTTTACATTTCCGTAACTTTAGCCGTTCGGCAAAAAGGGACGATAGAGTAAATGCCAGGCTTCTAAAAAATAAGGATGAGGTCGATACATTAGACTAAAAATTCCCCAGGGCGATGCCACAGCATGGACAGAGTCTAATGAGTGAAACAAGTACAAAATAAAAGATATAATTTATTCGAACTGCATCATCCACTGTGTCCTTTTCCTTTTTTTTTTAGACAGTAGAATGTCGTTTCGTAGACATAGTACTGATGGATGATTAAAACGTTCTTTTCCGAGTCACATGTCCCGGGTTCAATCCATCTGCGTGACATACTTAACTACAGAATTCGGTCGACTCAAATCTTGAGAATGAAATTAGATTGACTGTGTGTAAACCATCGGATGGTTTGCACCAGTAATCCACAGGTCCAGTCTTATAAATGGATTGTGCCAGCCTGACACTGCATAAGGATTACGTTAAAGGCAGGCGTTTCTGTGGAATATTCGACATTTCAATAAGCAGCTAAAATCTCATGGCTGGAAATTATGACCAAGTTCATCTATTTCGAGTGGTTTAAGGGATATTTAACCGCTATTTCTAGCAAATAGGAGTACATAAGCGCCACCTAGTTTCCTTGTACACAGTGCATAAACTGTATTGACATCAATATATTTCTGTTATTTACCTGCTTCTTTTTTTTGAATGGTTGTCAAGCAAATCTGAATCCTGGTAACTTTTGAACTCTTTACATAATAAACATTTCGTTAAATATTTATGAATGAGAAAGATGGCAGCAATTGACTGAACGTACAACTCAGTATTTGAACAGCATTGTTGTGTTTTTTTATTCTTTAATTGGTTTTAGACACTGGACTGCAGTCATGCTAGAGCACTACTGTCAAGGCTTTTTGTTGTTCATATTAACACCAGTACTTACTGACACAAGATGAACACTTATTGAACAGACAAACAATTAAAAGAATTTTAATCGTAACTATTCCATCTTCGAAGTGGCAATTGTGACTCTGTCTATTTGTGACGACATAGGCACCTAAAGTAATTAAGCAAAGGTGTTGTACAATCTATATTTACTTACGAGTGGCAGCTGTATTTATGCCTATACTGCTTACACGTGAAAGATGGACAGCAAAAACAACTTAAATCTGGCGCGATTTGAATTAAAATCTAAGAGAAAGACTAATATAGAAAGATATTTAAACTAGCACCTTAACATTTCCCGCAAACTCGTGTCATTGGTATATAAAAAAATATTAGGATTAAGAAGGTACTAAAAGCAGATGGAAAGCTATAAGAATCAGGAAAGAAAATATTGGTTCCTTGAAAGATTTGGTGTTATTATTCAATGTAACAAAATGTAAGTAACATCTCATAGTAAGCAAACGTCAATACAGATTTAGGCAGACAACATCTATTTACAAATATAGGAGATGTACATGGTCTCTGTATCCTCTAGAAAAAGAAGTCAATCCGTTGTGAAAAACCAGCTTAGCGCTCAAAAGAAGTATAACACGACTTGCGTAACGTAGCTATACATACGTTGTTTGAAAAAAGTCGGAACACATTTGATCTTAGGTGTGGTCGATCACTGGTTGAATAATAATAATAATAATAATAATAATAATAATAATAATAATAATAATAATAATAATAATAATAATAATAATAATAATAATGGGGAGCATCATAGCCATGTGTTGAGAGGAATTCTTTGGGGTTTGAATAATTCACCTTTGGAAACATGGGTGTTTTGTTCAACATCCTTAAACAAACCTTATTCAGGGACCTTTTTAGCGGGATG
>NC_068981.1:144972389-144977424 GCF_001194135.2 Octopus bimaculoides | reverse complement strand
CATGTCGCGCACATATGGCTGCGATGCATGTGCCTGGTGTACCCTTATCAGACGGGTAGTCATGATGGATATGCTGGGCTTTGTATATTTTACCCCAGTGTCACTTTGATGGCATGCACTGCTCTTTCACTCAATAATAATAATAATAATAATAATAATAATAATAATAATAATAATAATAATAATAATAATAATAATAATAACAATAATAATATCTGACATACTAAACAGAACTGGATTTGGATACAACTGTTACGAGAAAACAATAAGCAATCTCTTGTAAATGAATGATTCAATACTGTACGCTATAAATGATAAACAACTGGAGACATTACTACGGACAGTACATGGATTTGCAAAAATAAACATGAAATTTGGCTTAGAAAAATGTGCTAAAGCAACCTTGAATAGAACAAAAGTAGTTAAGAGAAGCAACATTATACTAGAAAAACCAAATAAAATAAGAGAGCTAGACCAAATCCAGACATACAAATATTTAGAAAATCAATGATGTTGATACGATACAATACGCACAAATGAAAGAGAAGATAGAAAAAATATACTATAGACGAGTTGCGTTAACACTGAAAACAGAGCTCAATGCGAAGAACAAGATGATAAGTATCAACACTCTAACCGTCCCAGTTATAAGTTACAGCTACAATTTGTTTAACTGGACTCCAAATGAACTAATCCAAATAGACAAGAAAACAAGAAAAATAATGACAGGATTTAGGATGCACCACCCAAAATCTGACATAGAAATGCTATTAAACAACGTATCGAAGGTGGTAGAGGCCTTATACAGCTAGAAAGCTGTTACAAAATAACCACTACAGGACTACAGTAATACCTACTTCAGAAGCAATAAAACTAATACAAATAGCCACAAAATACGAACAAAACAAAATACTGTTGTCAGACTTTAAGGAATCTGAGAAATTAAAAACAGAATTCATAGTACCTAACAACTATGAAGAAAAAGAAGAAACAACGAAAGCTGTAAAACATCTGAAATCCAAACTAAAACTGGAACAGCAATGGGTCATGATAAAACGATGGCAAGAAAAACCCCTTCATGGCAAATATAGGGTTGAGTTACTCAGAAAAGAAATAGACAAAGCAAAATCTCAATAACGGCTGGGAAGTTCAGGACTCAAAGCAGAGACTGAAGGATTTTTAATTGCAGCACAAGATCAAAGCCTTACCTCTAGAAATCACCAAAAACATGTAATGAAAAAAATACAAGCCAGGATTTTCAGAAGAGTTATATCACTGTAACTAGAATTAGAAAGTTGACAGAACTCATGTTCTTTAGTAAGAAAGGAAGGCGGAAGAGGGTTAATATCAGTAGAAGACTGTGTGGAGTTAGCTAGAGTAGATATAGACTCCTACGTAGGTAATAGTGAAGAAAGTTTATTAAAAGCTGTTAAAGTCACAGCAAGAAATAAGGAAACCAAAAACCTAAACAAAGTTAAAAATCAGAAGAAAGAACCGAAATTATCTGACTGGCAGGAGAAGGCGTTGATGATAGGTTCTCAAAGATAGTTGCACTAAGTAGTAGTAGTGGGACAGGGTTATGGTTGCAGAAAGGAAAGCTGAAAAGGTAGACAGAAAGTTTGTTAGTAGCTGCTCAGGGTCAAGCATTAAGGACTGATTGGATAAGAGCCAAGATAGACAAAAACCAAGTAGATTCCCAATTTAGGTCATGCAAATCAAAAGAGGAAAGCATTACTCATATAGTAAGTGAATGTAGCATGCTGGCACAGAAAGAATACAAGAAAAGACATGACAACCTAGGGAGAGTAATCAACTGGGAGTTATGTAGAAAGCTAGGATTTGAACATACCGATAGAGGGTATGAACATGAACATTGTAAAATACTAGAAAGTAAGAAATACAAGATGTTGTGGGACCTTAACGTTCAGACTGACAGAGTAATAGAAGCTAGAGGCCTGATTTAGTAGTAGAAGATGAAGAGAATAGACAATACCAGATAATTAACTTTACAGTCCCAAACGATGAAAAAATCAATATGAGAGGTATAGAAAAATAGCAAAGTACCAAGGCCTAACTATTGAATTACAGAGGCTATCGAAAGTGCGGGTAAAATGGATAGAGGAATTAGGCATAAAACCCAGTTTAGTACATCTCCAGAAAACAACTTTATTAGGGGCAGCTAGGATACTTAGGAGGGTTCTTGGCATCTAAGGTTACTTGTTGTAGCCCGATGTCAGGTTCTTTTTCTTTTCCAACAGTCTAATCTGTTATGTGTATATGATAATAATAATAATAATAAATCAGGCCTTCTAGCTTCCACTGATAAAGCTAGGAAGCCTGATTTAGTAGTAGTAGTAGTAGTAGATGAAGAGAATAGAAAATGCCGGATAATTGACTTTACAGTCCCAAATGATAAGAAAATCAACATGAGAGGTATAGAGAAAATATCAAAGTACTAGGATCTAGCCATTGAATTACAGAGAATATAGAAAACGCTGGTAAAATGTATCTCAGTATTTATAGATGCATTAGGAACTATCCCTAAAGATTTAAACACATGGATAGAGGAAGTTCGCACCTCCCCCCAGTTAAAGATAGCTTCAGAAAACAGTGTTATTATTGACAGCTAGGATACTTAAGAGGGTTCTTGGTATCTACGGTTACTTGTAGCCCTATCTTAGGATGTTTTCTTTTCTAACAGTCTAATCTGATGTGTGTATATGAATGATAAAAATAATAATGTCAAATTTTGGTACAAGGCCAGCTATTTCAATGGGGTGGGGGCTAAGTTAATTACGTCGACACCACTATTCAAGTGGTACTCATTTTATCGACATCGAAATGATGAAAGGTAAAGTCATTCTCGGCGGAATTTGAACTCATTACTTAATGACGGACGAAATGCCGCTAAGCGTTTTACTCATCATGCTAACGAGTCTTTCAGCTCGCCGCCTTAACATCAACAACAACAGCAACAACAACAACAGCTACATGTGTAAGATAATCTTACTTCGTTCCGTTTGCAAAGAGTAATACCTTCTAGAATTCTGAAACTGCACGTTTATCACATTCTCTTCACACTACTCTTAAACAAGACTTTTAATAAATGCATTAGTTGAATAAATCGATTGTCCGTATACTCCTTATAATAGAATTTAGATATTTTCACTGTTTCTGACAAATATATTATCACCTTTGATTTGAAAATGTCATCGAAGTTGTTATTGTTGTCAGCACATTTTCATATCGTAATCTTATCATAGAATTCTTAATCATTTCTGCTCTCCGATAAATATAAATAAAACAATTGAATAAACGTTTATGAGAAGAGTTAATGCACATTAGTGTATACAAACACAAGACAGTCACAGAATGTAAAGTAGTGGAGTCATGAAACGTTTTCATTGAAGATTAAAGTTCAAGCCCGGAAGATCCGAATTGATCGTGATGTGTGAGCTTTAACCTATATATATATAAAACGTTGAGTAAAATAAAATAGTTACAGTGTGTATACAAACAACGATCAGAAACTAGGTATAATACTGTATAGCAGAGAAATTTTTCAAATAAATGACAAAAGTCTCTTTGAGAATCTTCTTTGAGATCTTTCTTTGAGACTTGAGACAAAACATTACACTTAGTAAACATGTATATCAATTATTAAAGTGGCTCGTCGCAATTTAAAACCAAAAGGAACAAGTACAAATGTCACTAATAGAGACCAAGGATGCAAGTCAACACCTGCATTGCTAGAAATAAGAGTCAAAACAACTCTTAACCAGAAACAGAGTATTTTCTGTTCAAGGAGCAGAAACTGATCTGGTCGCGGCTAAGAGTTGTTTTGACTCATATTTTTAGCAATGCTAATGCTGACTTGCACCCTTAGTCACTTTTAGTGACATCTGTTCATACATACATACATACATACATACATACACACACATACATAGATACATAGATACATACATACATACACACACGCACACACACACATGCACACGCACACACACACACACACACACACACATATATATGTGTGTGTGTGTTTATATTAATGACCTTTAGGAACACCGGTATGTCAATATTGTGTTCTACTGTGTTAGCAGTGCTATTACATCACTTGTTAAGTTTATCTCTACACAGTTAAAGGGTTGGATGGGTGCTGATGAAGGATAAAAAACTTCTGAAATATGGCATATACGCTCATTACCCATTTTTCATCTTCGATCACGTTGTTTACATTGGGCGTCTCGGATACGAA
The DNA here is from genome assembly GCF_001194135.2 of Octopus bimaculoides. Lineage (NCBI taxonomy): Eukaryota > Metazoa > Mollusca > Cephalopoda > Octopoda > Octopodidae > Octopus > Octopus bimaculoides. The sequence goes on along the minus strand of NC_068981.1, from coordinate 144,973,163 downwards.
ACGACGTAACAAAGTCAGCGTTGGCTATAACTTCTAATTTGTAGAGATGACCTCAACAAGTGATATATATACAAACACGCGCGCGAACGCACACACACACACACACACACACACACACACACACACACACACACACACACACACACATACGCACACACATGTATAGAGTCTTAGGTGTGGTAAACAAATTGAATATTGAGAAAAAAATGTCAGAATTTTGGAAAAAAAAAATCTTTTTATTCCTTCATTATTATTAACGCTTCCGTTCGTTTCTCGAACTTGCCAAATAAAAAAAATTGTGAATGTACAAACAGCTTGTTAATTTATTTTTTGGTGAAGTTCCATGACAATGGAGATAGATAGATAGATAGAAATATGTAGGTAGATAGGCTGATAGATAGATAGATAGTCAGATAGATAGATAAATAGGTAGAGACAGAGGGAGAGAGAAGGGGGATCCCCTTCTATCTATCTATCTATCTATCTATCTATCTACCTACCTACCTATATTTCTATCTATTTATCTCCAATGTCATGGAACCTCAACACCCCCCAAAAAACCCCAAAACAATGTCCTCGTCTTCTAATTACCCTCCCCCCAAAGCTTCTGTTTTATATAAATGAGCAAACTGTTTGTACATTCACAAAATTTTATTTGATAAGTTCGAGAAAGAAAAGAGTGCACTAATAATGATGAAGGAATAAAAAAAGAATTATCCAAAATTCTGACAACTTTCTTTTTCTTTTTTCTCAATGTATATGTATGTATATATA
>NC_068981.1:144969589-144972312 GCF_001194135.2 Octopus bimaculoides | reverse complement strand
ATATATATATATATATATATATATAAAAAAGAAGTTTGAAAACGCCAATATATAAAAAAAAGAATTTTAATTTAACATGTTTCGGTTCTTGTAAAACCTTATCAAAAATACATATTTAATAAAATGAAATTAAATGAAAAGTTCATAATTGTTCCTTACTGGTGTCAATAGTCCACGTGGGGGCATTTTTTGTTGGTTGTAGTAGTAGTAGTGTCCCTGTTGGTAATGGTAAATGGTAGCGACCTCTGTCCTTTTTTATATATTGACGTTTTCAAACTTCTTTTTTATTAATATATACCCACTCGTATGCCACCTACACTTGTTTATCTATCTATCTATCTATCTATCTATCTATCTATCTATCTATCTATCTATCTATATATATATATATATATATATATATACAATATGTACTGATATATAATCTTTTGTGTTTTACTTGTATCACTCATTAGGCTGCGGTAATGCTGGGTCTGCACATTGAATTTCAGTCCGAATGAAGCACTCCCAGTACTTTTTTTATTCTTTTACGCTTGGGACTTTTTCTATCGGTTACTTTTACCGAACCGCTAACTTATGGAAACGTAAACACACTAACACCTGTTGTCAAGCTGTTATGGGGGATAAACAGAGATACAAAGATATACGCACGCGCACACACACATATGTACGATAGACTTCTTTCAGTAGCCATCTACTAGATCCATTCACAAGGCTTTGATCGGCCCGGGGCTATAATAGTTGACACTTGACCAAGGTGTCACGCAGCAGGACTGAAACCAGAACCATGTGATTAGTTAGCAAACTTGTTACCGCACTGCCACTTCTGTGCCTAAACTCAGAGTACACGGTCAACTTTCACATGCAAAACAAATGCACACACACACATTTATACACATACACACATTTATACACACACACACATCATACACACACACACACACACTCACCCCCCCCCCACACATATAAAATGGCCAATGGCTAGCATCCATCCAATGTCCAACCCACAATATTTGCGGCTTTAAACGTTAGAGTGACATTTCGTCAGCCTAGCATCAGAAGGTGCGCTCCTACATTTTTGTCCCTCTGTCTACCCTTCCAGGACTTTAATATATGATACACATGCTTCAAACTGGGTTTTCCTGATTCGGAGGAAGACCGGTAGTCACTGTAAGGTATTGAGCTACCTTTCAGAAGCTTTCCGACTCAAAATGAAACCACTAGTAACTCCCAGGTATTTAAGCTTCCATTCTCACAAAAAAATCTTTACGAATGTGTAGGTAGTACACTCTAAATGCTCATCTATACATACGTACAAATATCCATACATGCATACATACATACGAATATATACATGAAAACATGTTTGTATGTATTTATATATTTGAGTGTATGTATGTATGTGTATATATAGACTGTATACACATATTCGCACACACGCATCCGAACAGCTTTCGACGTTAAGGCAGAAAAACATTTTCTCAAAATGCCGCCATATGACATAGACGCCGCATGTCAAAATATTATCCAGTAACATGTCTGCATAGAAGCCAAGAAAAATATCAATACAATAAGACATTTATGCAATATTTATGCACAGTAGAACGTATATCAGAAGAACTGACATAATTTTAAATATTACGTAGTCTTCCTGTGGATGAATGTAAAGAACGTAAACATATTCCTTATATGCTATTAATATGGAGGAAAATGGAATGTGTCTTACACGGACCGTTTTACGATCTGTTTGACTACTCGTCAGAGAAGACGTATAAGGTTAAACTTAGGTTAAACAATAGTGCTAACCTAAGTTATGGCTGATTTATATAGCAGCTGATTTTTATGTTATTAATAAGGGAAAGAAGCCCAGTCATGACTAGTCAAGAAACCGTATGACGAAAATGCGCCCTCCATCTTTTTTTCTGCTAATGAATAATATCAAAACAATGTGTTTATATTTTTGAGTCTTCCACAAGGAGGCTCAGTAACACTTAAACCTATTTCAGTTTTTAGATACTCATTCATCATCACATTGAGATATACCATGTCAGATTTGTAAGACGTCTTAATTGACGCACATATAAAGTAAAACACTACGGGACTTGACCACTTATTTCTCAACCAGCTGAGTACAAACGTAGGATACATTTTGCTCGACACCGCTCTATAACAAAAAATTTCTGAGTTATTATTTCTCTCGGCTACCTAATAGGAATGTTGCTAGCTTTCCTGATATGGTAATGCAGGATCGTGAACTCTATAGAGATCTGTGAAGACTGTTTCTATTGCCATTGCTAAATAATGACGATGTATCTATATATGTCTGATCAATGAGGTCTGCCAAGTAAAAGATGGTGATAAGATCGTCCAGTAAGACATATCTACATGTGAACATAGTATAACTTGTCAATAAAGCAACCCATACAAGATATATCATTGTTTCAACGTTGTAAAGACATAGATATATCAGTCAGTAACTCTGAATGTTGTGTTCCAAGATACTGTCATAGAAATTTTCGAAATCATTTAAACAAACATTGATAAAGAAACATAGAAACACATATAAACAAGCGCATATCAACAGATATAAACACGGAGACACACATACACATTAAGTTCCCATTCACACAGACACGCACGCACACACGCACACACGCACGCACACACGCACACATGCACACACGCACACACACACACACACACACACACACACACACACACAC
>NC_068981.1:144966163-144969579 GCF_001194135.2 Octopus bimaculoides | reverse complement strand
CACACACGCACACACACACACACACACACACACACACACACACACACACTCACTCACATACACGCACATATACATTCATGGAAGACGCTCGCGCCATTCCCCCGCACAAACGCACGCAGATTTAGAAGGAAAAGAAAACTAACAAGGTTTTCACGTAGTTATCATTTCAAATATCTTTCCAGGGTGCAGTAAAAAAAATACATTATCTGTATTTTATCGCATCGTCGTATCAGACCATAGCAAGCGATCGATGGAGCTTTAAGTATGCATTACATGATGTTTGATGTTCATATACTGTACACTAATTAATACTGACATAATGTAAAAGTTATTATAGAATTGCTGTCTTAGACAATTTTATCATTATTCAATTGGAAAATTTTGATGATAGTCACAGTTGATGTTGTGAGAGTGAAATCCCGAACCCAAGGAATCTGGTAAAGTAGTTTAGAATTTGTTATTCGATCTGAAATTTTCTTTTATTGGTTTCGGTCGTTAGATTGTGGTCATGCTGCGGCGCAGAATTTAGCGACTAAGCCTGCATAAGACCAGACACTGCAGTATTATAAGAAGAAAATATTCGATGTGTAACGGTTGAGTTGACACAAAGGTAAACAGCAAGAACAACAATAGCAACAACATCAACAACACCACATAACAAATCATCATCACCAATAGCGATAATAATAACAATCCTTCCTCCTTTATTTACAAATGTGGCAAATAAAAGAGGAAACGTTAGACGACGAAACAGTTTTGTAAAAGCTGGGGGAGGACCATTGACGTTATACAATACGTATATGAATATGTTATAATTGTGATGTATTGCCAATAGAGATGATAATTATATAAAACACACCGTGTGGAGATTGAAGGGTTGCTCTTTCGACCAGAGAAAATGATTAGTTAATTACATAATGATGTGTATTGTACATTTGTTGACTGCAGCGGAAGTGAAAATTTCTACTTCGACTTTGCAAATGTTAATATTTGTTTTTGTGTTGTCATGCGTCAGAATCAGTGCTAACTGAGCTGACTTATGATCATATACGTTCCAGTCGTGACTAGCCCAGCTATTTTGTATATATTAGAATTACGTTGTCCAGTGTGTCCTTCCTTTCACGTTTCTTAAAGATGGTGAAGTGTTATTTGAGGTAAGTTCTCTGCTATTGGCTGCTTGCCGTGAGCTCATGTAGATGTCACCCTTATTGACCTGGTTAATATATGTAATCAAAGGTGGTGGGTTCGTAGAATTAGTGGAGCGATCGACAACATGCTTCGTAACTTTTAATTACGTTCACGGTTAGTTCAAATTTCAAATCCTGCCCAGCTTGTCTTTGTCTTTTATCGTCCCGAGTTCAATAAAACAATCTATCACTCAAGCCTTGGCGCGATCTGGTCATTTACACTCATCCGCTTCTTTGACGTCTTGTTAAAAATCAATATTTATATTATCAGTGCAAACTGAAAACTGCCACTTCATGTTTGATTGCAGCCAGTAGATTTTAATATATTCTTGCTTGTTTAACTGGTCATTGTCAGTATGTATTTCAATAAAATTATGAATATTCATTTATCCCACATATAAGATGTTAATAGCGCAATTACATATTTAATTTCTTTTTTGCAAATGAGTGTTACTAATTCAGAGTTTTGACAACGATATTGATTTCATATGAAGAATTAGGTGATGTGACACAAATGTCGTTCAAAAATGACTTAAATTGGCGCCAAGATAGCGAAAATATTTACAACCGCAATCAAAATCTAGTCGCAGGTTCTATTGTACTGTGCATCTAAAGGCTTTTATAAAGGCTAAGATTTATGTTAAAGAAAAGATTTTTTAAAAGGGAGCAAGTAACCTTCAATTGTTGATTATAAAAACAAATTTATGTGAAGTCTTTAGTGGTAGATAAAGTAAGAATGAAAATTAATCGGTTAGAAAGAAGTACATTTATATGGTTTAAAACCTAAATATAATTAACATGGAATTGACCTTGGGAATATATGCCAAGTACATGGAAAAAAGGCATAGATAATTAAAGAAAAGTTCGAAGATGGTTGCCTTATGGAGGTGATCGGTAAATCCTACTTTGAATGTGGCTATATGTTTGATTTAAGCAAGACAGTGGCGTTGAGCGGAAACTGACAAAAAAGAAAAAGAAATAACAATCCAGAAACCAATCTTTTTATATTTATGCTTTTTTTTTCTGAGAAATTTTGATAGGGTCTTCGGGTGAGAATATTTCGAATAAACGTATAAGACTTTTTTCCAAGCTATTGAAATAGTTATGCTTTAATTTCATACTCTTAAGTATAACAATAATGTTTGATACTTTTTAATCCAGTATTATTATTGCCAAACACCTGCAAGCTGGCGCCTGAAATGTACAGATTGCTATAGTCTTAACTAAATATTATTCAGACAGTTGAACTGTCAATGGTTAATATAGTATTATCAACCTTCCGTAGTTAGGTTTTAGCTGTACAACTTACAATTAATTTTTTCGGAATGGTTTTCCTTTTTACGAGCCTATAGCATAATTTATTGACCATGAAGTAAGGAAAGCAAAGTCAATTTCGATCAGATTTTAAATGAGTATCTTTCCCCACTCCATCCATCCATCCATCCATCCAGCCATACATTTTCACTACCTACTATACCTGGGATAGAGATCTCATTTTCTCTTCCGTAGCTCCCTTGCAGAAGCAAATGTCATTAAATCTTTCAGCTGGATTCCTATGCCTCATCAACAGCTGAGACTATGAATATTATCCAACCATGAAATTAGTATGCAAATCAAAAACAGCTGTAAAGGAAAAAAAAAAACAAAACAAAACAAAAGCATTTAATTCAAAATTTTTTTAGTTTTTATCTTGGAGTTTTGGTTTGGAGTTTTAGCTTGGTCGAGAGTGCAAATCAATGTATTGTAGAATTGTTCATGAAATAGTGTATTGTAGCTACATTCAGACCCTTTTAGTACCTAGAGTACTGTATTGTAGTTAAATTAAAAATTTCTTTACAGTTTGAAGTACAGAACTACAATAAGTATTGGCTAGAAAGCAACACTGTGTTCGAGTAAAGTTTTCTTTGTTCGTTTGTTATTTTTTTCCCAGGAATGATGTAATAGCAAATAAGAAATAACGATAACAATAATAATATCGAACGATTGTCCTTCCGTCTTTCCGTTGTCTGTCTGTGATCGCCCTTTTTTTTTTTTTTTCGATCCCTTTTGATCGAACTCCCCCTTTTCCTTCCTACGATCCCTTTTGATCGACCCCCCCTTTTTTCCCTTCCCCCTCCCAAAAAGTAAAGCTCTACATTGTATTTGTCCCATCTTCGTTGAGCCCTGTGTGGCTAATAAAAGATATGTATCTATCTATCTATCTATCTATCTATCTATCTATCTATCTAT
>NC_068981.1:144960818-144963702 GCF_001194135.2 Octopus bimaculoides | reverse complement strand
TGTGTGTGTGTGTGTGTGTGTATATACGTGCGTATATATATATATATATTATATTATGAGGACAGAAAATTATTAGGTAGTTTTAATCGAAAAAGTGAAGTATTAATTATGGCATGATGCTTTGGGGTGTTGTTTTCTCTCTTTGGGTGTATTTCATATAAACATACTTTCCCACACTTTATAATATCATGAAAACAATTGTTTTCTACATTTAATATTGTGAATGAACAAAAGAGAAAACTATTTTAACTTTCTGTTCTCATAAAATATATTTGTGTTCTCTTAAAATATATTTTCCTTATGTTTATCACGCACCTATATGTAATTCACAGCACATCAGGAAGGAGGCGCACACTTTGGGATTATCTGACTTACTGACTCAAAGACGAAGCATATACTGGACGATGTCGTACTGGATTTAATAAAATACAGAATGGTCATGGTCTTTGCAGGATACATTTGATGATTCATTTCCTTGATAAACCCTGTCTTGGATTCTAAGTAGCAACATTGACACCAGCAACGACAACATAGAGACCGCCAGAGAAACCTTGTACTTTTTAATTATTTTCATTTCTAAAACTATACTTTTCAGACCTTGAATAAATATGAACAAAATATGAACAACAAAAAAAAAAAAACGAAAGAAAAAATCAAAGAAAGACTAGACCCCCGCCCCCCAGCTGCATCTGTGAAGATGTGGAATCATTTTCTAACAAGATAGTAGTCATGATTATTTGCAAAACCAAGATTTTCGTTATAAACTATATAATTAGAAAATCTAATCTTTTCGTAGCTGCTGTGTTAGCAAAACGTATCAATCTCCACACCACATCACACGCTCCACACAAACCAATACTCCGCTGGAAGCATTATAAATGCGGCTTTTGCAACTATTTATTTTAATGCTAATAATATTGTTACTAGAAACTTCGTTATCGCTTTGTCGGTTTAGATGGCTTTACTGATATCAGTTATCGAATATTGTCATGTACGTGGGAGTGTGTGTGTTAGTGTGTTTATGTGGACGTACAGAAACGCACTTCACTGTGTGTCTGTGTGTGTGTGTGTTTGTGTGTGTGTGTGTGTGTGTGTGTATGAGACTGTGTGTAAATATATATAAATACATATATATATATATATATATATATATATATATGTGTGTGTGTGTGTGTGTGTGTGTGTGTATATATATATATATATATATATACTCAAGCAAAAATATATTCATATTTAATACATACATACGCACCCCACCACATATATATGTATAGTGACATACGTCGTAGGTAGTCAAATGGCCGAGTCTTTTAGCGAGTCGGAAAAGTTTATTTGTCGTCTTCGTTCTTGCTCTCTGAGTTCAAATCCCACCAACGGAAATTTTGCTTTTATTTTCCTGACACCGAAAAGATTGAAAGGAAAAGTGCTAGTGCTATATTGAAATGGATTTCTTTCCATCTGCATGTTTGTCTCTCTTTCGAGAAAGAATCATTTGTGTACAGAGCTGATGACGCACAGCCAAGTCTAAAAATAAGCAACACACGCCATATGTTACAATGGCGCTCGAACGACTCCATTAACAGTTGAGGTCTCCAGTCACAAAGACACACATGAACACTCACACACATACACGCACCCTCCACACACACTTACATATATACTCATCTATTAATAAAATGCCTTGTTCAAATTCGCCGAGGTTGAGTTTTCCTTTCATCCTTGCAGGGTCGATAAAATAAGTACCAGTTGAGTACTGGGGGTCGAAGTAATCGGCTTCCTTCTCCCACAAAATATCAGGCCTCCTATAGTAAAAGAGATTGCCAAATTGCGGAAGGCGGTGAACTAGTAGAATAGTTACACACCGTGCAAAATGCGTAGCGGCATTTTTTTCCGTCTCTATTTTCTGGGTGCAAATTCGATATTTTATCGGAGTCAATAAAATAAGTACTAGTTGATCCTTGAGGTCGATATATTTGACTTGCCCCTCTCCCGATATTGCTAGCTTTGTGCCAAAAATTGCAACCAATATAATGAAGTTTTATATCCGTTTAAAATGTAGTATCCTACATTGTATTTATGGAAAAGGAAGTGTATTCTCCCCTCATCGGTAATATTCATCCACCTAAAACATAGATTGAGGGCTTAATATCTAATTAATTAGATTCAGACTATACCCTATGATATATATTAAAAAACCCTAATGACTATATATATATATATATATATATATATATATACAACACCTAATCCAACCCTCAGAAAAAAGAAAGCTATTTTATTTTCTTGAAAAGTGTAAGGAAGCAAAAGATATCAAGTGACTGTTACGAAACTATTATATTAAAGAGAGGTTTATTCCTTATTCGAAATCAGGAATTATAAATGCAAAAATATTCGTTACCAGCATCTCCCTCCATAAACAACCGATGGTTATTGGTAAGAGATGTCACATGCGATAGAATAATTTTACCGCATAACAGACGTTGGCTTCAACCTTAATAAATGCCAAACTACGCCAATCGAATTTATTCACTGTTAAGAACATTTAAATGTAACTGAATGCATAATGTTTCGTAAACTAAAACATATCATCGCCTTTCTTTTTCATTTCTGTGGTTCTATGCTTTATATATTTATATGATGGTGAGAAAAGAAGTAGTACTATAGAATATTTAACTGAAACAAGATTTGAACTATCAGTAAACTATTCATTAGGATTAACAGAAATAATGGCAGGAATAACCCCACCACTTTTTTTATAATTACAATATGAATCATCAAATTTTAATTATTGGATTTTTTCTTTCGACACATGCTTTAAATTGGAAAAAATATAAAACAGACAACAAAATAGCCAAGTACTTCTACTTCATAAGAAAAAGAGAAC
>NC_068981.1:144950417-144956922 GCF_001194135.2 Octopus bimaculoides | reverse complement strand
TATATAATATTAATATATTATTATTTAATTGAAAGCCACGCATACATTTCTAAACAGGACAACAAACATTAAGGCAAGGCAAACATCTCAAGTTATATACAATATTATTATAGGAAGAAATTCAAAATCTTACCGCTTTTTCTGGGAGAACCCCGAATATGGGATATTCCGTCATCAGAGACAAATATGGAAAATGAGAAAGGTATATATTAATAAGATGATGACGTAGAGGAAGGGAGTGAAAGAATAAGGGGATGGAAAAAAAGAAGAAAAAAAAGACATAAACGTTCATAGTTAAACTTTTCGAAGCTGAACTATGAGTCCTTAGGTATAATTCTGCGTAGATCCATGAGTGTAAAGATTGTACCTAAGGACTTACACTCATGGATCTACGCACCTAAGGACTCATGCTCTGGTTTCTATAACTTCGGAAAGTTCAACTATGAACTTTTATGCTTCTTTTTTTCTTTTTTTCCATCTCTTTCTTCTTTTACTCACTTCCTCTGTCGTCATCTTATTAATATATACCATTCTCATTTTCCCTATTTGTCTCTGATGACGGAATATCCCATACTCGGGGATATCCCAGAAACAGTTGTAAGGTTCTGAATTTCTTCCTATAATAATATTGTATATGACTTGAGATGTTGGTCTCGCCTTAATGTTTGTTGTCCTGTTTAACAATTATATATCCGCTGCATCGGAAATCGGAAATGACTCCATAACTACCGTTTCGGCTATAAACTTGGAGCACCAGTAATCCGTTACAATACTTACCTAGCGTACCTAATCGTTTAGATTACCTGTGAACTAAACCCCAATAATTTGTATATATATATATATGTGTGTGTGTGTGTGTGTGTGTGTGTGTGTGTGTGTGTGTGTGTGTGTGTGTGTGTGTGTTTGTGTGTGTGTGTGTTTGTGTGTATATGTGTGTGCGTGCGTGTGTGTGTGTGTGTGTGTGTGTGTGATCTGACCAATAAGTATCCGGACTGCTGCTACAGCACGGAGTGTAAAGCCGCTTGGCACAGATTGACCTTGAACTCTGCTGTGCATGCACACTGAGATCTGACGTTCGTCAATATCGCCATTTTTTGGCCATCTTGGAAACATCTGAACCACTCATACACTCCTCTCCACACACTGACTGCAACTTTGTGTAGGCCTCTGAGTAGGTATCGCCATGACAACTTTCTCTATCTTGGTCATGCGACAATCACACGCTACACACGTTCCTTGAAAGCACTGCTGTAAACAGCGGCAGTGAGCTAGAATGATAAAACTTAGTGTGCATGCACAGCAGAGTTGAAAGTCAATCTTTGCCAAGTAGCTTTACTCTGCGTGCTTTAGTTTGGTTATTATGGCAACGGTGCGGATACTTATTGGTCAGACATATACATGTATGTGTATGTGAGTGTGTGTGCGTGTGTTTGTGTGTATATATCTTTATGTCCATGCTTAGTCCCTACCATCGCTTGACCAGCAGTGTTGCTGTGTTTACTTCCACCGTAATTTAGTGATTGGGCAAAAGAGATCCAATAGACTAAGTATTAGGCTTTAAAAAATACTTGGGGTCGATTTTTCGACCTAAACCCTGGAAGGCATTGCCTCGGCATGGCCATAGTAAAAATGTCTTAAACGAGATAAGAGATACGATATATGTATGTATGTATGTATGTATGTATGTATGTATGTATGTATGTATGTATGTATGTGTGTATGTATGTATGCATCTCTTCTATTTTTTAATTATTATAAATCTTCCACTGAGGTAGGAGCCGGTTTCCAACAAAGATACAAGGCTCCATCTTTGGGATGTAGTTATCACAGACAAATTCACATTTGCAACTTGAGAAAAGTCTTGCATATTTTTACTGTTCCATTCACAGACTGCACTTGTAATAAACAAATTAGCCGGTCCATTTATCATTCTGAAAATCCCATTTTATACAGATTCTTCTTTAAGCATTAACTAACAAAACATAGCGCTCCAATTATTATTGGTATGAATATGAATTCATAGTCTGGATATGCAACTGGAAGTTGGGAAGCAGTTGTCCATAGATATCCTCTTTTTCTTTGATTTTCAAAGAGATGTTTATATCTGCAGGGCAGCTAACATCTATGATGGTATATACCGTTGTCCCTCTGTCCCAAACAACATCAGGCTTGTTATGCTTATATTTGACACAAGTTTTGATGGGAATATTCTACTAGTATTCCTTGAGATGGTGTTTATAAATGTATTCCATATGTATGTATGTTTGTCATTATTCAGTTTTTTTTTCAAGATTTCTTGCCAATAGAGAAAAAGCCGGTTTCTAACCTAGATCCAAACTCTTTCATTGGAATTTCAACATTAACATGTATGTATGTATGTATGTATGTATGTATGTATGTATGTATATCTATATGTATGCATGTATGTATAACTATGTGTATTTGTATATGTATGTATGTATATGTGTGTACATGCAGATTTGTATGTTTTGTTTTATGTATGTCTTCTCATACATATAGTTGCATATCTAGAAATGCCCATATATACTTAAATCATAAACTTCTGGAAAATTTTACGATTTTTTACAGTTCCATTGATGGCTTGGATTTGTAGTCTTCGAATCAGCTTTCTTCTTTCTGGTTTTGAGAAGCCTGATTTCTCAAGATTGGTATTTAGGTAGCGTGTTACGTATTCCAGTGCCCCAATAATGTATGTATGTATGTATGTATGTATGTATGTATGTAGGTAGGTAGGTAAGTATATGTATATAAATGTATTTGAGAGTCTGGCATTGTGTATGTATTTCTGAGTATCATGTATTTCCTATATACCTGTATGCATATGTGTATAGATAAATGCTGATGTCATTACTTTCCTGAACCATTGGCACAAGAATGCACGTGATGCATAGGTTTATTATTGTTATGTATGTATGTGCATGTTTGTGCATATGTGGGTGCATTTGTGTCCATGTATGCGCACCTGTGTGAATGTTTTTGCGCATGTATGCAGGCATGTATGTCAGTGATAGAGATCTTGGTGTCTAATTGTGTGTTTAATCTATAGTATATATTAGATGTTTCACCATATCGGTTTGTTATTTCCTTGCCAATATTAATAATAGCCAAATATAATTGTCGATCTTAGACATTGATTCGTTGTAAATTTCCATCTCGCCGAATTAGATGTATACTTGGCTCTGGATGCCAATTTGTAAACCATCCAACTTGGGATGGCCTACGACACATCATTTGTCAAACGCTCAAACGCTGTCCGTAATTATAAAAAAAATCACAGGAGCCTGAATCTCTACAGCGAAATGTCTATGAATTTTGATTTGAAGCCAATCAATTGCTTCTCGTTGTCAAACCTCCTCAAGAGATTTAACGAGGTTGACTTGATTTTAACTACGTACTACAAAATAACGAAATATTCTGTCTTTCTTTCTGATTTTTTAATATTTTGAGCCAGATGGAACAAACTGTGATTAGATTTACGCAGCTGCTGCTTCTGGACTGGCGAAACGAATGGAGCTGATATTCATTTTGAATGGTTGTATGTCGACGTAAGAAAAGTGTGTTATGGAGAGGAAGTGAATTTAAGTGCAACATCAGTGAACTCTACTTATGCTACTAAGTATGTTTAGAACTAACTTAACTGGAGCCATCTGAGAGATAAGGGCCTTCTCCATGTATGCTGAAAGATCCGTGCTGTTGCCCAAATAAGAACCGTCATACCTTCAGTCAAAATCCCTCCAATATTTCAGCTTAGCTAACTATATTTCAAAGTATATGCGAAATACAACCGACATAATGATCTCGTATTGTACCATGTGACCTGTTGTGCTGTACACTCATTTGAAAATCGAAATATTTTTGAAAAGAACATTGAAAAATAACTAAATGAAATACTCGATGATTTAGAATAATTGCACTTATTTCAAATATATATTTCACGTATTCAAATGATTCTGTTAATTCCAAATCCTTTCTGCTCTGTACATAATGTCTCAATTAAGATATACAAGATGAACGTCACAACATCATATGTTATATTTGAACCCTTGAGCCAAATCAAAATAATTTAGAATCATTTAAATGTTTCTGTGAACGCATACGGATGCTAGAAGTAAAACTGAATTTGCATTAAATACTCTATTCAGACAAAAACTTAACGTCTGCAGCGGATATGAAGTTTATTTCATAATTTGCTGTCAAAAGCCGATTTAGTGGATTACTTATAATATTTAAAATGACTTATTTTAAGGTTTAGTCAAAGCAGTAAGAGAAGAACTCATGAGATTTCTCAGGACGTTCGAAAATAGGACTTTCGAAGACTTAAGTCCGAATTCTTGCATCGGGGGCTCTTTTTTCTACCATATTGCCTTGAATATGATGACGGACTTTATTTCATCGTTATGTCTTTCAAATCTAATAATACGTGGCCCTCTGCTATTCACGGGAAAATTGTGGACGTTGGGATGGAATTTACACTCATTATCACTTTGTAAACACAAGAAACACTATAAAGATTCGTCTAAGTTTCTTTGACATCGTTTCTTGCTTGAATATACCATAATCAGTAAACCACACGTGTGTAAAATGCTGGTAAATATCTAGATGGCGGATTAAATCTTGAAACTAAAAGCAGAACGGATCGTTCCAACGGGATTCCACACGGTTTCCATGTACCAGATTTTATCTATCGTCGACCCAAAGGTGGGATCCTACACACATAGCTAGATGTTGCGCGGTATGCATGAATCCAAAACGGTAGTGTTTAAGAAGTGATTTTCTCAACAATACAGATATGCTGCTGTAGTCAAGTAACTTATGTACTTGGTCATTTCTCTTCCAACTTACCATTTCGTAGCTGGATTTCGATACGGTGTCAACGAAAACTATTTTCGCTTTAAACTAGTTAGCCTTTTAGTTTCTGAACTTTATTTAGTATTTGCCATTAATATATCTGGACATAGCATGTACTAGCAAAATTTTGTCCGATAGTAGCCTGTCTGCAATCAAATACTGACATTATACTTCATTTTAAAAATAATTCTAATATTATCCAAAACATTTCTTTCTCTCTTTTTATTCTGAAGTGTTTACGCATACACAGCCACCCATTCTCACCTAGACCCATACAACATGCGCAAACATACCCTCTTTGTTCTGTGTGTATATGTGCGCGCATGCATGCACACGCATATACACACACTTTCAAACACACTTTCACACACATGTATGTATGTTTGTGTTTATATGCATGCATCTATGTATCTGTTTGTCTATCTATCTATCTATCTATCTATCTATCTATCTATCTATCTATCTATCTATCTACCTACCTACACGTACACACACATGCATATATATATATATATGTACATACATAGATATATGTGTGTGTGTGTAGATATGTATATGTATGAATGAATTAATGTATGTATATGTACTCAACCAAGTGAAGCATGTATTGAGAAAAGAAGGCCCTTTTAATTTGCTACAGTTTAATAGCTGTACATTATGTCCATTTTACTATTAGAAATTATTGCAGCTACTATAGCTTAGTCTCATTTTTTTAATATTAATGATACTAACAACACTCTTCGTTTATGAAAACAATCTGAATGGATAAAACATACAGAAAAGATGCGACGAATTGAAACGAAAAGAGAAAGCCAAAACAGCAAAACAAACAAAACAAACAAAACGATGTAGTACATCTTAAAACGGAGTCTGCAATGAAATAAAATGATCTTTTATAACACATTCTTCAAATACACTATACGTCAGCAGAGAACCTAGTCGTGTACATTAATGAAAACAAACACAATAAAGAAAAAAAAATGGAAACAAAATACATATATTACTAGACTTAAACGGCTGGATTGTAATGACTGCGATTGTTGGCGGAGATTTTGAATTCAAAAGACAGCTGCCTTTCAACACTTCAGAAATACAAAGTCAGACTTGTATCAAAAAGATAAATGATTGTTTATTGTACTGAAGACTAATTAATGAGCGATTCTTTACTCATAAATTCTTCATTGGTACAACATTGAAAGGATTTAGCATTTAAATTTCTAAGTAGATAAACAAATATAACTGTATACATACATACATACATACATACACACACATACACACACACATACATACATACATGCATACATACACTCACACATGCACACACATACATACATACATACATACATACATACATACATGTATAAATATAGGTATGCAACCATGTATGTTTACACATTTATATACAAATACATGAGATATATATCTATACATATATATAAGGCGTAGGGGTGGCTGCGTGGTAAGTAGCTTGCTTACCAACTACATGGTTCGGGCTTCAGTCCCACTGCGTGGCACCTTGGGCAAGTGTCTTCTACTATAGCCTCGGGCCGACCAAAGCCTTGTGAGTGAATTTGGTAGACGGAAACTGAAAGAAGCCCGTCGTAATATATATATATATATATATATATATATA
>NC_068981.1:144947283-144950075 GCF_001194135.2 Octopus bimaculoides | reverse complement strand
ATATATATATATATATATATACATACGTACATATATACGAACGTACACACACGCAAACACATGCACACACAAACGCACAAACAAACAAACACATACACACACACATATAGGACAGTAGGAGAGAGAGTTATGCAGAACAGATAGAGATAGACAAGTCTTCTACTGTTACTCTGCCACTCAGCAGTGCAGTCTATAGGATTCAGATGACTAAATACTTTCAAATTATATTCCGTTTTTGAAGGATTATTTTGAAAAATACGCTCCCCTAACTACAAATTGTTTGATATTCAAAATCCCACAAATGCTGTTGTTAACTTTCAGATGAAAAAAAAAAGAAGATTAAACATGAAAAAAATAAATCTCCTACACAACCTGAATATCAGGGTGTCTTAAATTATTCTTCTTGAGTACCCGTTCCTCATGTCCGGCTGTGTTGGCTGGCATATCCCTTGTGAAAAATATATATAATAAAATGGTTGGTCACCAAAAACAGACAATAATAGTTATAATTTTATGGATGCCATACAAACGCGATGTATAATATGAATACCAGTAAAACGTAATGTACAGTTTAAAGGACACAGTTACAAACAATTTGTATCGTTTATTATTAATCAGGTTCAGGAAAAAAAAACGGCGAAGTGATAGAATTACTAGAGTGTCTCAAAAATGTATTACAGCGTTTTGGACAGCTCTCTAAGTTGCCTTCGAATATAGCCAAGGAGGCCGATAAAATAAAGTTCTAGTCCAATAGTTGGGGTCAATGGCATCACCTAAACCCCAGCTTTCAAAATTGCTGGTCGCGTGCAAACATCAGAAATTAAATTATATTTCGAAATAAAAATTTCCAAGCATATTTGACAAAACTTTTGTTTTGTCATAAATACTATTCTCTAAATCTGAGAGGGCACCATTGAAAAGTAGTCTTCCGATGACTTTAGTTCCAATGATTTTATAAATTTCCCGAAAATCTCAATTTCACTTGTATTTTCTTGGTTACGCGTATATTCCAGTTTGAGAAACCTTGCCTTCCACAAATAAGAAATCAAACAATAATTCAACTAAAACTAAAACATATTCAATATTAAGCTACAAACACATACTCCTATTTATTATCACACAAAGGAGCACGTAAGCAAAACGTTTACAAATGGAAATTCGTTCGCATATGTTGACGCAGAAGAAGATCCTAAAGGCTTCACAAAAACTTAAGAAAAAATGCAGAAATTAATAAATAAAGAGAAGAATGCCACTTGACGGATATCACCATGAGATTATACTTCACTATGAGAAACTCTCAAGTTTATAATATACACAGCAAGACAGAGAATGCAATTAATATTCTGGTCAATAACTCGTTGGGCCTCTCTCAAAGAGGGGCTGCAAGTGTATCATATTTCAGTTATATTGTTGTCAAATTGTCTCAGTGTTCGATAATCGATGAACGAAATAAAATGGAAATAAAGTGAAACAGATTTCGAAAGCTTTTCACTTCCTAAAAAGCATGTGGAAAAGCTCCATTTAATATTCTCGTCAGCAACATGAACAATTTCACCAATATAATTGTGGAAAAATTAAATGAAAAGTTAAAAAAAAAAAATTTCTATATTCAAATACAAGGAGTATTTTCCTTGTTTCTGCCTGTCTCTGTCTCTTTTTTTTTCACTCTTGTGGTTTCGAGGTAGTTATGAATTCTTGTCTTTGTTTAAGCAGCAGTAGTAGTAAAGAAAGGAGATGGAAGAGAAGAAGAAGAAGAAGAAGAAGAAGAAGAAGAAGAAGAAGAAGAAGAAGAAGAAGAAGGAATAGTAACAGAATGCGGGAGTGGTATGACAGTAGTAGGATGTTAAATGGTCAAGTGCTTTAAGAGTGACTCTTTGTGGAAGATAGTAATGATTGGGACTGTTTTGAATGAATTCTTGGGTATCTCTTTTGAATGTATCATTTTTAATATTTGCGTGTGTGTTATTCTAAGGTCGTAGTGGATATGTCATTTCGTGTAGATGCGTTCAAAAGGGATCTGTATTTTGTGATGAAGTACAACTCTTTACTAATTCGTTGACTACAGGTTGTATCGTCCCTGAATTGATAGAGGGGGAAAATTTTGAAGCTGGAATTTTTGTTATTGGCGCAAATGTCGATGTGTTGGCTGAATGCTATTTTTCTGTTTTTCGGAACTTTGATCTGGGATCTGTGCAGAGCCATCCTTTGACGTAGACTGTTTTTGTTTGACCTATGAATTGCTTTTGACACTTAGAGCGGGTTAGTGCGTATATCAGGTTCTCCGAAGCACATGTGAAGTTGCTTTTCACTGTGAAACGTTGTCACTGTTTGAAGGAGAACTCTAATCCCTCAATTAAATTGACGCATATCCCACAGTTGGGTCTTCTGCATTTTTTTTACCGACAGCTTCAGTGTTGTTGTTGAGCGTATTCAGGTTTGTGTTAGGAGAATTTTCATAGATACACTTTCATTGATACATTCAAGAGAGATACCTCAAGAATTCATTCAAAACAGTCCCAATCATTACTATCATCCACAAGGAGTCACTCTCAAGGCATTTGACCATTTAACATCCTACTACTATCATACCACTCCCGCATTCTTTTACTATTCCTTGTTGTTGTTGTTGTTGTTGTTGTTGTTGTTGTTGTTGTTGTTCTTCTTCTTCTTCTTCTTCTTCTTCTTCTTCTTCTTCTTCTTCTTCTTCTTCTTCTTCTTCTTCTTCTTCTTCTCTGCCACCCACTTCCTTTACTACTACTGCTGCTTAAACAACCAAAGACAAGAATTCATAA
>NC_068981.1:144946019-144946798 GCF_001194135.2 Octopus bimaculoides | reverse complement strand
ATATATATATATATATATAAATGTATGTGTATTTTTTCACTGTGTACAAATAACACGGAAAAAGTAAATAAATAGTTACTTGGGTATCAAATGAATTCACATAAGTACCAAGGATGTTACAGCCTACTTATAAAGGTAGACATTCCAGGGTTTAGTGAAATGTTTTGTATAACAGATAAATAAGGAAATGAACCAAACGCAGGTGTTATTCAAATCTTTATACGTCCGACATATGTTTCGAAGCAACCATTGGTATTATTCCCGAGGAGATAAAGTGATGTAAAGCAATGCGATATTTATATATAGATTAAGACTGGTCATCGTTATTTTAGTCTGGGGAGAAATGGCTATAATTTGCCTGGTTTATAATTATACCATATGTTACATATTTACTATATCATACCTTGATACTGTGTGGACTAAGATCGCCGTTGACAAGCTGCTGTTATTTATAGATTGTTTTTCTGGAGACTGTCAGAATGATGTGGACGCCTCTGATGAGAACCTAACAATGTTCGATAATCAATTAAGGTTGTTCATCGCTATTTCAGTCTGCAGAGACATGGCTAAAATTTGCCCTGTTTATAATTATACCATATGTTATATATATATATATATATATATATATATATATATATATATGTATTAGGTTAGTGACAAGAGTCCAAAAACTCGAAACATCGATGTCTGGGATTCCTAACAAATGGCGACAAATGAACGGGGTGTTTTCGCACCTTTTTATAAGAAAGTTAAATATATATCTGTGTGCGTATGTGTTT
>NC_068981.1:144936934-144941399 GCF_001194135.2 Octopus bimaculoides | reverse complement strand
ACACACACACACACACACACACACACACACACACACACACACACACATATATATATATATATATATGCATGCGTCTTTGTGATTGTGGTTGTCTTTCATTGCTTGCCAATCTGTCATTAGCTTATGTCTCTGTAACACTAACAGCTTGAAAAAGAAAGAGACAATAGAGTACTCCTACATTTAAAATTTGTATTTGACTCTATTTTATCGACTAAAGATATTTAAGGTGTGGCCCAGTATTACTACACTCCACAGTATTACTACACGGAAGCAAAAGAAAAAATAACAGCATTCATTTTATGTCGAATATGACCTTAATTTGTAAAACAAGTTCTTTTTCATACAATGTGAATCAACATTCGACAGTCGATGTGGTTTACAGAAATGTTGTTACTGTTCGATAGCTATGAAGGAAAAGTGTCAGAAAACGCAATGAAGGAAGTTCAATTTAATGAAAAGTATCAATAGTTTTCGTGAGAGTGTTTAATCAGCAACTTAACGTCTTTTGCTTCTGGGTATTATCAAGAGAAGGGAAAGACAATGCTTCTCGAAATTGCGTTTAACTTCGATACATTACATTTCAGTTTCGGAAAGTTGTTATCGCAAAATCAAATTTATTAATTATTGCTTTTGGAATATTTTGAGATCAACTATTATTTGCTCCAAGTGGTTTGAATTATTAAAATACGTTTAACGAAATAAATTTTTGTAAATAACATGAACTGTTGTTTTATTTTGACTTCACTGAAATAGATCTTCAAGAACGTAGCAACTCAAAATATGTGTTCTAAATTTAAATAAATACTTTGTAAAGCATATTCACTAATCACTTTACGGATAGAGTGTAGCAATTTGGTGGTAAAAATAAACACTTTTAGCCGGTAGGTGCTGATGTACATTATCAGAAGAGGAAATCTGAGCTTCGGTTTTGTATTTTACTGAGAAGAAAATTTCTTGTTCTTCATCAGAAAATACGTGAGCACAAGAAAATCTAATCCACGGAGCCATATAGCTGCACGCCTAATTATAAGTAAAACATAGCATTCCATTAAGCAATAAATTATATTTCATTATATCAAAATGTATAGTTCTTTAGATTCACAGTTTACTTGAACTCGATGGAAAAACTATATTATTTACTTAATATATTTTCTAAAACTATATTATTTAATTAATATATTTTCTAAATGCTTCTTCATTAACAATTCATCTTGGTTAGAACAAATTCACGGATGTCGTTAGAAAAATGATATTGTACAGCTGTATCTACAGAAGAACAGCTTACAGAGCTGCCTAATTTTGTACACATACTATCTGAGCAATGTCATCAATCTCACAATTTTAATCTATATCGATAATACTTGCTTAAATCACACTTCAGACTGTAAATATTAAACTACATTATTATTTTAGATATCCATCTAAAAGAAAAGCGTTGAGCTATGAACAGTTAACAACTTGAAATAATAACCCTCCTGATATTCATTAACATTGGTGTGAATTTTAATCATCTCTCTGCTGCTAGCTTATCTGATAAGTGTCTATATATTATAGTGATCGTCGTAAAGCACATACACAGCAGTCAAAACAGTCTGACAGGTATTATATATGTTAATCTAATTGTAGTTAATTTATTCTGCTAAAAGGAATTAATCTTTACCATAATAAAAACTCGCAATCGCGAGAACTGTTTACATGAAACGCATTACAAGCATTCTGTTATACTAAAATTAAATTATTATTGGTATAATATTTGAAAAAAATGACTATTTAAGAAATGGAAACATTACAGATTAACAGAAAACAATAAGCCAGGAGATATCAATGGCTCTGTTAACTCGGATGAAGAGCTAATAAAGCTTGAAACTTTTTGTCTAGACTTAATATGTTAGATCTCTTTGAACATGTAAATAAGTATAAGATAGTTATTTTTGAATTGAATTCCACGTTTACAAATTCTGTTAACGATCCTACTAAAATGAATCTTTTTCAAGATATAGGTCTCATCCAAGAAATTTACTGTTTGGCATGGTTCAAAATAAAGATATTATTACATTATATTGAGAAACGCAAGGCTATTATGAGAAATGAACTACCAACGCTGAGATATCTAATCCTGCTTATTTATCAATCTCAGCATGGGGTGATGACATACTAAATAAAAAATGATGGTGGTCGAGGAGGGTAGAAGTTGACTGGCAGAGAAATAGAATGGGATAAATATCAGTAAATATAGGATTACAAAATATAACTAAGATTTTTATCACTTGTAGGTTCTTTTGTGATTTACTGACAATTCAAAGGAAAAACAGAAACAAAAAAAAAATGTTTACAGAAAGAATTTATTTCCATTGTAGCCAAACTCCGAAATCATTCACCTAAAATTTCGGTGAGAAGTTTAATCGATTATATTGAAACGGAACATTACTAGTACTTTGACTTATCGACCTGGTGTGCGTGAAAGACAACGTTGAATTAGGTGAAATAGGAATACAGGACCGAAAGATTTATAAGAAAAACGGTGAATTATATTTCCCGATGTTTTAACTATTTCGCCAAGCCATCACCGCTATTAAAACTAATATTGAGCGTGGAATGCAGCCGAACAAGTCCAAAGAGACAAAATTAATAGTCCACCGTTGGAGCTGCACTATATCCATGATCAAAACAAGTGTACAATTGTCAAATTCTCTCAGCTGAAAAAGGTACCTCTGGCTGTACATCTCACTAATTTAAGTATCGGGTTAGGGGTGGGGGTGTTGGAATACATAATGGATAAGTGTTTCATTTATTTTCAAATTCTTGATGTCAACAGGCTAATTTCTTTAGACTGACTCAAGCATTAATCACTGCGTGAAATCGATGTCTTCAATAGGCATTCTTACGAAGCAATATATCATATGAAACAGTTTTGTTCGTCGGACATTTCTAACAAAACTGTCCGATGAACGGGAACGTGAAACTCCGAATAACAGTTTTTTGTTATATTTCTGCTGCTTTTAAATAAAGTATATATATATATATATATATATATATATATATATATCTTAGATTCTAAAATCATCTCGATTTTACAACTTGACTGAATGAAAACGTCTTACGCAGATGTCCACTTTGCATTCATTTCGTATCTTGGGAGAAGGTGAAATTTATATAACCCAGCAAAATTCTATGACTGAAGCTAGTAAAAGAACAAAAAAAAAAAAATGTATGTGATGGGTATTGTTCTACTTTACTGAAAGCATCATGCATTCAATTGGAGGGGAACTTAGAAAGCGTGGGAGGAAATATTATAAAGGTAGGAACACCATTGAGTGATAATGTCGATTAGAAAGTCGTGAGAACAGCAAAATAATGAGGTCAACGAGGTAATACGTTGAAGAAGTTTACTAATATGTATAAAACATGTATCTCCACTAAACTTATCAAGATATTATTTATCTCTTGGTAAACATCTAATTATGACACTATTATATTTTCAAACAAGAAAAAGAATGTATATAAGATTAAAAAGACAGCAACGACAACATTAGCAACAATCCTATTATAAATAAACCCAAACTTAAATGAAGCACTTCACATACTACAAAAAGAAAATGAAAGGCCACAAATTATCAGGGAAAACTATAAATCATCTTCTTCACATCACAGAATATTACGAGCCACACACACACACACACACACACACACACACACACACACACACACACACACACACACACACACACACAATGAATGTATGTATATTGAGAAAGTGAAATGAGATCGGGTCACAAGTATACATCAAAATATGTTGACATATCACAACAAATAAGAACAGTGACCGAAATGAGTCTTAAAGCTACTAAGCGTGACGCTCGGGTTAATATTGGGTTTTACTACTATTTTTCCAAGGTCTTACCAACTACAAATTAACCCAATATACACCTTCAACGAGCATGGACTAACCGATATATATATATATATATACTAGTATATTCGATCTAGTACATGGAGCTTCATCACAGTGAATACAAATGCGTAAAATAAAATAAACGAAGGGAAGAGGGAATAGGAAAGAACAGGGTCTCGAGAAGAAGCCAGAAGGCTCCTTTCCTCTTCCTCTTCCCTTCGTTTATTTTATTTTACGCATTTGTATTCACTGTGATGAAGCTCCATGTACTATATCGAATGTGCTATGAAGATGACGAATATTATTTTCGGAATTTTTTTTTGTAAGCACCGACTAACGTTGGAAGCGGAAACGGCCGTAAGAAATGTTATGTCATGTTTTGTATTAAAAAATAATCTACTGATGTGGTGCAATTTGTTTATTTGTTGATCAAAAGTTTTTTTCCATTTTCTGATTATTTAAATTTGGTTTCTGATAAACTTTTGTTTATTTTGTTGTTACCTGTACACTATGAGCAGAGTGTGCCTGCATACCCATGCCCAGGGATAGCACAGGTAATTGATACCGATAGTA
>NC_068981.1:144931047-144936651 GCF_001194135.2 Octopus bimaculoides | reverse complement strand
TATATATATATATATAAATATATATATATATATATGCATGTGTGTGTGTCCTCCACCATCGCTTGACAATCAGTGTTGGTTTGTTTACGTCCCCGTAACTTGGCAGTTCGGTAAAAACATACTACTAGGCTTATGAAGGAAAGTAAATACTAGGTTCGCTTTGTTCGACTAAACCCTTCAAGGCGGTGCCCCGACAGGGCTGCAGTCGAATGAGTGAAACAAGTAAAAGATAAAATGTAAAATACGCATTTCTGGAATAACTATATTTAGTATTGCAGCTACTGTACCTAAAAAGACTTGATGGTAGTTTTGCATAATCAAAGCTAAACTGGAACTAAGCAATAAGAACAACAACAAAAAGGAAGAGGAGGCTTTATGCAATCATTTCAGACTGAATACATTTTGATTATACGTAGTTCTCTTAAGTGTTACCCTGGAACTATGTAGCAACTATCAGTTGGACAAAAGGTCACAATGAAGCTTGTTGATACAATTTTATATCTGCTCAGAGACCTATGCAAAGCTTTGATCGTTCGACATAGTCAAAGTGATTTGTGTAACTGAAACCCGAGTGTCTTTTTGGTCAGCTGAAAGCAGTTTTGGTACAAACTTGGCGGACATGCGTCTCGTACCTAAATCTTAAGTGATAATGGACTGACTTGAACCGTAACTAATCTGCACATCCTCTAATAACTTACGGGTGGTGATACGACGATTTCCCCTCACAGTTACACGCACATCTGTGATGTTTTACTCAATTCTGCTGGTTGCGGCTCTATGAGAACTTTCATCAATATCGACATTTCCAATTTCTTGGAAACGTCTCAACCACTCGTACATTTGTGTGCGGCTCATACACTCCACTCCATACACTTTTAACCACTTTACGTAGGCCTCTGTGTAGGTATCACCATGACAACCTTCTCTGTCATGGTTAATGCGACGATCACACGATACACACGTTGCTTCCAAGCACTGCTGTAAACAGCGGAGTTGAGCTAGAATGTTAAAACTTAGTGCGCATGCACAGCAGAGTTCAAGGTCAATCGTTACCAATGGCTTCACTCTGCGTGCTTTAGCTTCGTTACTATGGCAACACTGCGGATACTTATTGATCACACCTCGTAAAAGACCTATGAACTGTTGTGTAGAATACTTATCGTAATAAAATATCTATTTTATGCTGACATACCTCACCACTTATGCAAAGTGAAAAAAAAGGGGTAAAGACCCCTTTTGGTGAAGAATGACCATGGGATTGCACCTAGAAAGTTCCCTTCCGAGGTACAAGTCCAGGAAAGGTTGTTTATAGAAGACTAGCAGGCACCCGTGCATACCAGTCTTTCCGCTCCACGCCACCGATGTTATCTAAAGGAAAGGCAAACACCGATACATCTTGACACCATTTCTTCAGCTGAGTGAACTGGAGCAACGTGAAATTCTCTTGCTCAAGAACACAACACACAGCCCAGTCCGGGAATCGAACTTACTACCTCATAATTGGGAAGCCGATGCTCTAACCACTGAGCCATGTGCCTTCATGCAGAGTAAGTTTTCATAATATAAATGGCAAAGAAGCCATTTAAGACTTTGACTTCAAGTCATTTTTGAAGTGAAGTAAGACTGCTTGAAACCATTTCTTTCTAAGCTGTAGTTAAAATAATGTGTTTAGATATGTTCGTGTGTTGTATGTATGAGAGAAATATGAAGAGATGAGGCTGTAAGAGAAGAGAACAGGCTCCATCCTACACAAATGGACAATCCTTGAAACGTCAAATTCCACTTCTCTTCTTTGGTATACATATTTAAATACACGAAACAGGGTGCAAGTTTTGATAAGGCAAATCACTAAGGGCTTGCTCGCACTCTATGCTTTTGTCCTCCTATAGTTATAACAGTATTTTGTCAGGCTATTGTGAACAAATGAAAGTTTTTTCATTTAAATTAAGGTGCTTAATGCAGTGAGATGTATCACAAATGGTGTCAGTTAACAACGAATTAGATTTGACACTTTCACTGATGTTTTGGTAAGGAACATAACCCTGAACTAGTTATCTTCCAGAAACATATTAAGATGTTAACTCGTCGTTGTAAGCAACAGAAGAAAAGGTTCAATTATTCACTGTGTCGTCTAATTACAGGATTCAGCTGCATTATTCATCAGAGCTAATTACAGTCACATAGAGATACCTATTTGGAAGTTATACGACTCTAGTCTTGATTATTTCCAGTGTTTTCATTTTCAGGAATGATCAGAGTAGTGTTAAAAGCTGTTATTACCAAAGGGAAAAAATTATATATATATCACTTGGTCGAGCAAGGAAGGAAGATGACTTCGATAGCTTTTTTTTTCTATTGTCACTTATTATTAGAGGAAGTGTAACTTCGAAGGACAAATGTTGTGTCTGTGGATGTATGCTTTACTTACGAAAGAAAACTGAAAGTGACAGGATGACTGACAACGTATCGGCTCAGTAAAACTGTTGTCTGTATGTATTGCAGAAGAAATTAATTATATAAGGATTCGACGTACATTCAAATTCAGTATTTGCACACTTCGTACTTTCATCATGCTAGACTATTAATAGTCACGCCTTAACTAATCTAGAAGATTCTATATCCAGCACAGATCAGCGCGTCTTCTTATAAACAAACATTAGTATTTTATCAAATTACTATTTACTTAAGGACAGGTGTCACATTGACTGTTCTCGAGTAGGATTTATAAGTATGCGATTGATTTATTATGAGTGAGAAAAGAGTAGAAAGAAAAAAACCACAGGTCTTATTAGCTAGGAAAAATGAAAGATGTGTGAGTGTAGGTGTGTGTAGGCGTATTTGTGCGTGTGCATATATATGCGTATATATATATATATATATATATATATATATATATATATATAATTGTTAAAGAGGACAACAAACGTTAAGGCAAAGAAGCAAACATCTCAAGGACAGGAGTAAAGGAATAAGGAGATGAAGAAAGAGAAGGTATATATATACAAACACACACATAAACACACACGCACAAACACACACAGAGGCATATATATATATATATATATATATATATATTTGCACACATGTGTGTGCGTGTGTGTATGTATCTGTGTCTTTGGCTCCCTTATACTTGACAAACAGAGCTGGTTTGTTTACGTTCCTGTAACTTAGTGTCCGATAGAATAAGTACACTACCAATTATTTTAAGCCTGGTACTTATGCTACCCGCTTCGTTTGCCGAACCGCTAAGGGGGCGTAAACAAACCGATTGTTAAGCGGTGTAGTGTGGACCAAACATATACACAAAGTCACGTACAGACTCACACATATACATACACACACACAGTCATTCACACACAAACATATTCACACGCACACACACATACATGCGCACACACACATACTCGCACACGACGGGCTTCTTTCAATTTCCGTGCATCAAATCCACTCGCCAGACATTGGTCAGCCCGAGGCTATAATAGAAGACATCTTCGCAAGATGCTACGCAGTGGGACTGAACACGAGTTCATGTGGTTGAGAAGTAAACTTCTTACCACACAGCCATGGCTGTGTCTTTAGACGAGGGTTGCTGAAAAGTTCCCGGCTTTAAGGGTATCGCGGAAGGCCTGCTTGGAGTCCCAACGTTCCAAATTCTTTTACAGGTTTAGAAAATCCGCAGGACCACTGCAATGATTGTGTGTATCTGAGAGGGGAATAAAATCATAAGCATCTGCTCCTCTTGTATTTCCTTTTACTCAAAGCCAGACACTTTTCAGCACCCCTTGTGTATACATACATACATACATATATACATAGATACATACAAAGATACATACATACGTACACACACATATACATACTTAATACATACATATATATATGTTCATTTGGCGTTCCTCAAACTCAGCAACGCACCCACACATACTCACACTTCCAAGCAAACACACCGACGTATAAATAGACATTCAAGTGAACACACACACACATACATACACATGCACAAGCGGTAATTATAACTAGTTAACACTTAAGGTCATGCATATAGTTATACATATCTTGCATGAGTATATCTGTTTGCCTCGGTGTCCATATGAACACACACACACACACACATATATGCCTACATTCATACTCATATAGCTGTATGTATATGAATATGCATACGTGTATACGTATATATATATGTATATGTATATATATATATATATATATATATATATATATATATATATTGTTATTATTATTATTATTATATAGATATTATTGTACTAAGAGACTTCCATAGTCGCTCTATCTCTGTAATTTACGAAGCCTGCAGGCTTCTTTACAAATATTATATATATATATGTATGTATTTATGTAGGCATGTAGGATGTATGCATGTATGTATGTATGCATGTATGTATGTATGTATGTTTGTATGTATGTATGTATGTATCAAGTAAAAGACTTATTTGCAGTGCAACTTGGCTTAATGGTACAGATCGCTTTGTCGGTTTCTGAGAGGTACAGTTTTCGATTCTCTGTAGCCACCTGCTGGCAACTGTTTTCACTGGTGGTGCTCCAGGATGGCCACAAACATAGGGCTGAAACATCATATATTCTGTTTTAAATTTGTCATCCTTTACCATGCACTTGTTTCAGTCATTAGACTGCGCCCATGCTGGGGCGCCGCCTTGAAAAATTTTTAATTGAATGAGTCGACCATAGTACTTAAGTTTCTTGGTCTTGTACTCTTATGTCTGTATCTTTTTTTCGCATCACTATCTTACAGAGACGTAAACGCACCGGCACATGTGCATATACATACATACATACATACATACATACATACATACATATATGCATACATACCAACATAGATACATATATATATATATATATATATATGTGTGTGTGTGTGTGTGTGAGAAAGTTGGCATGTGAAAGCACGTGGTTGGATGTATAAAAGATAATAAGAGTGAAAAAACTACAGAAGGCTTGTGTTACATGGTTAAAATATATATTTAAATTATGTCAGAAAAATGTTAGAAAAATGTTATAAAATCTTTTTGGTATATAAACATTGTATTTTGAGAAATAACCGGTTTCGTGTTGTCTTTTCAAATTTCTCTACTTCATTGTGTCGTGTTCGTTATAGATATATATGCGTGTATGTCTGTGTATTTATATACATATCCGTATACATATATGGATATGTAGACATACACACAAACAAACAAACAAACAGACACACACATATACACAAAAATATATAAATATGTATCTGCTTGTGTGTGAGGGTGTATATAAGAGCTGCATTAAGAGAAGTTATATGAAAACCAGAAACAAGTATAATTTTCGTATAAAAATATAAACGATCCTGCGCTACACATTTAAAAACAAACTCTGTGATTATTTGTACGCACGAACTCGCCAGTTGCCGATACTCTTACACGGGTAGTAGACCATGAATTACAAATAAACTGCACATGAAAAATATGGAAGGAACGTCTAAAATTTAGTTGACATTAAACAACTTTTACAGAAATCATTCGGAAACTTTTTTTTATCATTCTGAAAACATTTTACACACACACACACACACACACACACACACACACA
>NC_068981.1:144925872-144930963 GCF_001194135.2 Octopus bimaculoides | reverse complement strand
ACACACACACACACACACACACACACACACACACACACACACACACACATACGCACACACACACATACACACACACATACACAGACACACACACACACACATGAATGCATACATATATGTGTATACATACACATACATATATATACTTTTCTATATATATGCATATAAATACGTACATATATCTATATACATATACGTAATGCTCATATATGCATTTGTCAGTCTCTGTCTTCTCTCTCTTTACATATGTGTGTATGTGTACGTGTAAAAACACACACATATATATATATATGCATACACACACATACACACAAACATATAATTACATATAGACATAGGCACAGGAGTGGCTGTGTGGTAAGTAGCTTGCTTACCAACTACATGGTTCCGGGTTCAGTCCCACTACATGGCATCTTGGGCAAGTGTCTTCTACTATAGCCTTGGGCCGACCAAGGCCTCGTGAGTGGATTTGGTAGACGGAAACTGAAAAAAGCCCGTCGTGTATATGTATATATATATGTGTGTGTGTCTGTGTGTGTGTGTTTGTCTCCCACCAACATCGCTTGACAATCGATGTGGTGTGCTTACGTCCCCGTAATGTAGCGGTTCGGCAAAACAGACCGATAGAATAACTACTAGGCTGACAAAGAATAAGTCCTGGGGTCGATTTCCTCGACTAAAGGCGGTACTCCAGCATGGCTACAGTCAAATGACTGAAATATGTAAAAGAGTAAAAGAGTATATGCATATGTCTATACGTCGATAAATTCATTTATTTTTATTATCTATCATTTCATCTGCCTTGCTTTAGATTCCTTATGACAAAATTGATATACATACATGCGTATACAATGTGTGTATGTGTGTGTGTGCGTGTGTGCGTGTGTGCGTGTGTGCGTGAGTGTGTGTGTGCGTGTGTGCGTGAGTGTGTGTGTGTGTGTATTATAACGAATAGTGTTATTCCATAATTTCTTATGGCACTCTTCGACAGTTGAAAACTTTTATACTAATACTGAATTTTGTGCTAAATAGTTGTCAGTATTTTCCTAGCCGTTATGAGATTTCAGAAAAGGAGTGATTATCCAAATTTAGTATGTTTCCATCCACAGTGTGTTTCCATTTTTCCCATTGCTTATCCCCCGATTATCTTTGTATGTTACAAACTCATCTAAACAGTTATAATTCTGTAATCTCGTTATTTTCACGAAGGAAAAGCAATACTGACAGAAAGATTTATTGAGAGATATTGTCCGACTTTTGCGCAGATTTAACCGTAAATAAGAACATATCGAAATAAACTATCACGAGTATGTGAAATCATGACGTATTTAGACGAATATTTTCACTCAGACTCTCTTTCTGTCTCACTCTTGCTCTCCCCCTCTCACTCTGTCTATCTGTCTGTCTGTCTCTGTCTCTTTCTGTCTGTCTGTCTGTCTGTCTCTCTCTCTCTCTCTCTCTCTCTCTCTCTCTCTCTCTCTCTCTCTCTCTCTCTCTCTCTTACGCAAACTTCACTTATCCCCATCTCGTATCACCCTGAATGATTTCTCGTCTAAAAAAAAAGGCATGTAATATACATGATTTTTACTTCAAGAGATCGTCCAGGCTAGGAAATGTTTATGAGCAAAATTCTCAACGTCAAAACAATTTCTTTAAGCACCGGCCAACCACTCAACTTCTCTATAAACAACAACAAAACAACAAAAGAACAACGAAGCAACAACATCAAAATAAAGCATGGTAGAAAAGTAAACATGACTCTCAAATACAAAAAAAATATACATACCAATTTCATGATGACGTATTCAGTAACGATGGTATTGTAAGGAAACACTAGTAATTCCAGCTATTAATGTCGATAGTTGACGGGATTCGGAGTCAATCGTAATATATATAATATATAAAGAAATAAAGAATAAAAGAAAACAAATGTCAGTAAGAGGATATAAAGGGTGGTGTGACAACGAGATTAGAAGGACAAAGCGTAGTAGTTTATATACGATAATGTAATGTAAATATATTGTATGCCTACACACACACACACACACACACACATATATATATATATATATATATATATATATATATATATATATGTATGTATGTAGTATGTGTTTATCAATGCAGGTTGGTTTTCTTTTTGCAACTGCTTTTACCAAATACGAGCTTTAATCTATTTATACAGCTAGTCAACAAAATATTTTCGATACCATGGAGATAAAGATTTCACAAAAAGATTATTTTCAATCATCAAATATTCATGGATAATTAAGGAGTAAGTAAGTACTCAAGCTCAAATTAATCAATAGATTTCAGGAAATTGTCTTCAGGAAATTGTTTCAAATCACCTAAATCAAATATAGATATAAAAATCTCCTTTAAATATTTATTTAGGATCCTAAACTGCTATCCTACTACTCTAACATTATCTGTCACACACACACACACACACACACACACACACACACACACGTATATACACGGGTACGTTTTTGTGGATATGTATGTATATATAAGTGTGTGTGTGTGTATCTCTTATGAGAGTGTGTGGAGCCTGTGGTGTATGTGTGTATGTATGTATGTATGCATGTATGTATGTATGTATGTATTATGTATGCATGTATGTATGTAGGCATGCATATATGTATGTGCGTATGCATA
This sequence comes from Octopus bimaculoides, assembly GCF_001194135.2. NCBI lineage: Eukaryota > Metazoa > Mollusca > Cephalopoda > Octopoda > Octopodidae > Octopus > Octopus bimaculoides. The sequence continues at coordinate 144,928,302 of NC_068981.1, read as the reverse complement.
CATATATGTATGTGTGTATGCATGTATCTACGTATGTAGGCATTTATAAAATGAAAAAAACGCTTAGAAATCAGTCGAAGTTTAAAAGTTTCTTACGTGCGTGCGCACCCACATGTGTGCGTGTATGTTAATGTGTGTGTGTGTGTGTGTGTGTGTGTGTGTGTGTGTGTGCGTGTGTGTGAGTGTCGTCTTTAAAAACCCAAATGTAAATTTTAAAAACTGTTCAAGTGTAAATTTTGATAAAGAAGGATAAAAAAGAAAAGAATTTAACTGCCTTGTGCACACTAACTGTAATAAAAAGAAACTATTTTATATAACCTATTTTGTATATATAATCTGCAACCTTGAAGAAAAACTAACAAAACAAAACAAAGCAAAATAAAAATCCAGTACTAAATTTTTATAATAATGTCAGTCTAATACTTAAATTTATGAAGACATTTTTATAAAGAAAATATGATTCTTGAACTATAACTATTCACTCACGCTCAAATATATGACTGTCTGTCTGGTGTTTCTCTATAATCTATCTGTCTGTCTATGTATGTATGTATGTATGTATGTATGTATCTATCCTTTTATCTGTACATGTAAATATGTGTGTGTGTATGTATCTCTGTCTGTCTGTCTGTCTGTCTGTCTGTCTCTCTCTTTCACTCTCTCTCTCTCTATCTATCTATCTATCCATCTATCTATAAATATATATATAAATATATGTCTGTCTCTTTTTCTTTTCCTCTCTGTCTATCTATCTATATATATATGTAGAATAAATTAAGCCATGATTTGTGTAATGGTTTGTAATTACATATACAATGCCTTACATGGTTGGTATAGGACTTGTAAAGAGCCACCACTGCTTGAAACATACAAACGCATGCATACACACATATATTATACACAACACAGCTCAAACTAAAATGGCTGATAATATTTTAAATATGAGAAACACATAAGAATGTAAACATTTGTACGATGTTTTCGATATGAGGAGACATGTGTGGAAGACTCCTCTTTTACAGTTTGTTTATTCAAATCAGAGGTGATATATGAAATTACATTCTTCCTTTCTCCATTTCAGCAGGATAAAATATTGATTTCAAATGTTGGCACAAGGCTGGCATTTCCGGGGGCGGTGGTAAGTCGATTACATCGACCCTAGTGTACAACTGGTATTTATTTTATCGATCCAGAAGGGCACAAGGACCGACATTTTTGGGAAGTGGGCCAGTCGATTAGATCGACTCCAGTACGCAACTGGTAATTAATTTATCGACCCCGAAAAGATGAAAGGCAAAGTCGACCTCGGCGGAATTTGAACTCCGAACGTAAAGACACACGAAATACCGCTAAGTATTTGGCTCGGCGTGCTAACGTTTCTGCCAGCTCGCTTCCCTAATAACATAAAATATTAAGCCATTATATATACCAGTCATCAATTCAGCTAGTAACATAGTGGTTACCTTCATTTACGTATTCGTAGTTTGGGCTACTTGTCGTTAATAAAACAATACGTACTTTATGAACAACACAGTGAGGATAAGAAAATGTTGAAATAAATTTGTTAGAAATCTTAGCTCTCCCAGACAATTTTAAGAACGTGAACACCATATCTTTATGATTTCGATATGTTGGAAAAATTGAAGGACTTCTACCAAAGTGTTGAATGTTACTTAGTGGATATGTGCCCGATTTCCTTCTCCACTCGAAAGCAGAAAATAATCACGTGCAATATAAATCAGTCGAGACTAAGACATTAATATAATAGATAGGTTAATAGCTACCGACTCTATAGATATTAATATAGTAGAGGAAAATTTGGGCTTTTGACAGTACGTCATTAATTGAACAACAGATCTTTTAGAAGCCTAGCTGTGTGAGGAAGTTATGAGAATGTAAATCATCTCTATATTTTAAATGTATGGGAAATGTTATGCAAATTGCTGGTAAAGCATTCTGCGATTTGCTGACCGTTTTTAAGAGGAGACGTACTCAATTTTCGTACGCGGTTATTTATAGCATAAAATATTAGATTATTTATATATAAAATAGTTGTATATAACATATATATAATAGATTTCCTAATATGCATATTTGTACATTAAACGACATTTTTTACGCAAAATACAGCAAATCTATACATAAATACATGCATAAAAACGCACACACACACTCTCTTTTTTATTCGTTTACTTGTTTCAGTCACTTGACTGCAGCCATGCTGGAGCACCGCCTTTACTCGAGCAAATCGACTCCAGGACTTATTCTTTGTAAGTCAAGTACTTATTCTATTTGTTTCTTTTGCCGGACCACTAAATTAAGGGGACGTAAACACACCAGCATCGGTTGTCAACCGATGTTGGCGGAACAAACAAAGACATATAAATGCGCGCGCACATACACACACACACACACACACACACACACACA
>NC_068981.1:144924962-144925658 GCF_001194135.2 Octopus bimaculoides | reverse complement strand
TATATATATATATATGTATGTATATATATACACTACAGGTTTCTTTCAGTTTCCGTCTACCAGATCCACTCATATGGCATTGGTCGGCCAGAGGCTATAGTAGAAGACACTTGCCCAAGGTGCCACGCAGTGAGACTGAACCCGGAACCATGTGGTTAGTAAGCAAGCTTCTTACCACACAACCACTTATATATATCTTTTAAATTTGCTTACGGGAAACGTTTCGAATATGTAAATAAAGTGCCTGTTCCATTAGGCCGGACGCAGTCTAATGACGCTAACTGGTGAATCAGTTTCAGTTTGTGAGGATGCATCGAGATGTGCCGATATAATTATTTCTACTCTAGGCACAATGCCTGAAATTTTTGGTGTGAGGGGGCCAGTCGATTAGATTAAGCCCAGTACGCAACTGGTATGTAATTTATCGACCCTGAAAGGATGAAAGGCAAAGTCGACCTCGGCGGAATTTGAACTCAGAACGTAACGGCAGACGAAATACCGCTAAGCATTTCACCCGGCGTGTTAACGATTCTGTCAGCTCGCCGGCATGCTGTACAGATATAATTGTAGGATTAGTATAGTAATAATAACAATAATCCTTGGATGGAATTTATAATGCATCGCGCATAGCGATTCATTATATGTTTATAAATTTCATCCAAGGATTATCATTGTTATCATATATATAAATATATA
>NC_068981.1:144921164-144923952 GCF_001194135.2 Octopus bimaculoides | reverse complement strand
TATATATATATATATATATATCTTTTGATTTCGTCGTTAGATTGCTGCCATGCTGGGGCGCGCCTTGAGGAATAAACTATAGTACTCCTTTTTTAGGCTTGGTACTTATTCTATCGAGACCTTTTGCAAAACCTCTAGACTACAGGGCCATAAACACACCAACACCGATTGTCAAGTAGTATTAGGGATCAAACACAAACACAAAGACACACATACACACACAGACGCACATATACATACACACATATGTACGTAGGCCTTTTTCCTGTGTCTGTCTACCAAATCCACCGACAACGACTCAAAAGCCATAGAAGCACTGTCGTAATGACTGACATATATATTACAAATCGAAGTGTACAGTATTGTATTGTATATCCATTACGGCCGGTCTTACCGATCATTTTCATATACCCACTCTACTGATAGACTTACGTACACACAAACACACGCACACACATTTATACACACACATGTGCATGTGTCTGTATGTATATATGCATGTATGTATGGGTGGATGTTTGGATGGATGGATGTATAGAATTGCTGCATGCACCTTTGCATTTTTTAGTTGTATCTTTGTAGGAATACTGAAGTTAAAATAAGATTATAAAGCCGCAGCTAAAGATACTGTGACAGTAAATCTTTTGCAACACCAGCCTGTAATATAATCCTTGAGATTGTTACACGCATACATACACACAGATAAATTCATATGATGAAGCAAGAACGCAAGAGACAGTGACTTGTGTGTCTATGTAACCAAAATTTCAGGTTTCTTTGCTCCGTCTAAAATGAAATTCCTATTTGAATAATCGTCATACAATTTTGATTTCTATTGATTATTCCTGTAGCCTTTAACATCGCTGTTATCATGACTCGAAAGATTAAACGACGAATTGTATTCATTGCGACGTGTACTACCTTGTCTACTCACATGCGTTCTTTTAAAACCTAACATGAATTTTAAACTTCTGTTCAGTTTGTTTGTTGGTTTGACAGAATTTCGGAATAAACACCCTAAGTGTAACATGTTTATTTTTGAAAACACTTTTGTGATTCTCAGTCGTTTGCATTATTTTTCGTGTTATTTATCTGTTGTTCCTGTTTGTCTGGTTAATTATGGATATGTGTAATTAAAATAGATTGTTCGTTCATTAATGTTATCTAAAATATGGAGACAGGTTGCAGTTTCTAGTAGAAGCGAGCGTATCGTTTCTCCAGCTTTGGACCTATTATACTCTCTAATTTTGGCACATGGCCGGTAATTTTGTGGGGAGGAGGCAAGACGTTTACATTGGCCCCAGTACTTGGCTGGTACTTAATTTTATATACTCTGGAGGTATGAAAGGCACAGTTGATGCTAGCGAGAATTAAACTCGAGAGATTTAGAAACAATGAATACACCAAGGCATGTTGTCTAATATTGTAATAAATCTGTCAGTTTGCTGTCTTAGTTAATGATAATAACCAACTTAGGCACAAAACTAAACATTCCGAAGTTTAGCCGAAATTATCGACCCCAGTACTTGACTGGAACTATATATATCGACCCAGAACTGATGAAAGGCCAAGATGACTGCGGCGGAATTCGAACGCAGAATGTAAAACAACGGGAAGAATACTGCCAAACATTTTGTCCGACATTTTAATGAACCTGCCACTTCATTGTCTTAATACTGGTTTCAGATTTTGGTACAGGGTTAGCATCTTTCGAGTGTACTGGGAAGTCGATTACATTAACCCCTAGTACTTATTTCATTGACCCCGAAAGGATGAAAGGTAAAGTCGACTTCGGTAAGAAGTGAACTCAGAACATGAAGATAGATGAAATGCCGCTAACCGTTTTCTCTGGTGCACACCCACTCTGACAGCTTACCGCTTTAATAATAATACTTCCGACATTTCCAGCACATCAAAATGATTTTATTCAAGTGCAAATCAATTCAATTATTCTAACAAGCCATGAAGTCATGATGCGTTCAGTCTACCTGATAGAAATTGCAACAAAATCTTATAATTATACCGTCCTGGTTTTTACAACAAGCAAGTAAGCGATACAAATACTTTCATATTAACCAACGTCCATCATTCGAATATGAACAACAATAACATATAACACGAAGAACAATGCGATTAAACAAAATAAAATCAACAGTAGTGTTTCACAGTAAACATCCCTTCCCGTAACTTTGGGGCGAACTATAAAATACCTGACTGTTGTGTTTTATGGTGCGAAGCATAGGTGTGAAGTAAAAACGTTCGTTTCAACATCACTGTGTGACACTTTTCACGAATTTGAGGTTTTCCTTTTTTAAAACCCGGCGCATTGGACTGTATGTAGTTCATTACGTCATTGCAGCCACCAGTAAATACGCAGAACATATATAGTTAATAATACTTATCACATTGGAGTTGCTTTTACTTCATATGTAAATTTTCTCTTAGATATGCAATTTCTGGACATGCCAGCATATAGTCTAAGAAGCCAAGAGTATGTAAGTCATGGATTAGCTAGGAGACTTGCCATCAACCCTAGTGATATTGATAGGCCACGAAAATGGCGAAGCGTCGGTGTCCATCACTCCAAAATGGGATTGAAGGTGAGTCACCTCACCTGTTCATCACAGGTGTTTTAACACCCGGTGCTTTGAGAGTGTATATACTCCAATACATCAATGTAGCCATTGGAAAATCCACAAATAATATACGTTAAGTATATGTATTTAATAATAATAATAATAATAATAATAATAATAATAATAATAATAATAATAATAAGAATGATTAT
>NC_068981.1:144920120-144920690 GCF_001194135.2 Octopus bimaculoides | reverse complement strand
ACACACACACACACACACACACACACACACACACACACACACACACATGTCGGTTTGTGTTCGTGCCTATGTGATTGTCTTCTCTTCCATTTAATAAACTTTGATGATTTGTCCATGTTCATGTAACTTAGCCTAGTAGTCATTAAAAAATTGTAAAAACAGAATTGATTTGATTCATTGACTCTTAGCTTGACGAATGAGTGAAACAAAGAATAAATAGAAAGATACATTATATTCTTCATTTGAAGGCGGCGAGCTGGCAGAATCGGTAGCACGCTGGACGAAATGCTTAGCGGTATTTCGTCAGCCGCTACGTTCTGAGTTCAAATTCCGCCGAGGTCGACTTTGCCTTTCATCCTTTCGGGGTCGATAAATTAAGTACCAGCTACGCACTGGGCTCGATGTAATGGACTTAATCTCTTTGTCTGTCCTTGTTTGTCCCCTCTATGTTTAGCCCCTTGTGGGCAATAAAGAAATAAGAAACCTTAGCACGCCGGGCGAAATGCTTAGCGGTATTTCGTCTATCTTTACGTTCTGAGAGCAAATTCTGCGGTGGTTGACTTTTCCTTT
>NC_068981.1:144918484-144919424 GCF_001194135.2 Octopus bimaculoides | reverse complement strand
CCCCCACATACCCACACACACTCACGCACACAAGCGCTCTCGTGTATAGCCATCTATCTTTCATTTTCGTATATTATCTGGACAGACATCTTCATTTCTCAATCTCTTCTCTGAAAACTTTCGAATAATAATTTTGTTTACTTTTCGAAATGAGTTGTCAATTTACAGTTGTTTTCTCATATATCACTACTTTTTTTAAAAAACGCAAAATGTCTTAACTTCTACGTTGCACAAATCTACAGAAATATATATGATATATCATATTATGATAATAACCTACTTTTCACCATTATTCATTCCGGCGATTCAAGATAACCAATATAGTTTTTCCTACATTACCCATTGCTGTCTGTTTTAACTTTTCAATTTCGCACTTATATACTGACTCCGAAAATTTAAACAGATAATAGTCTTGGAAAAAGTTTTTTCAAGCTCCATTTTAACACATTTTCTCCTTCCAGAAGGAATCTCATGGTATGTATCACCCTGTCTTTTTGTTGGGACGAGTTACTAGAATTTTAGTTTATCTTTTAATGCTATAGTGTTTCAAACTACTGAAATCTTCAATTAAAAAAAATAACTCCAAAAGAACGTCGCAGTGGAATCTATAAATTGTCGGGCTAGTGCTCATCTCGGGACGAACGGTTTCCCGCAACGGAAACAGCTGTAAGAAAATAAATTGTTTCCGTTAATCATATTCTCTTGCCATTCATTTATTAAATAACATTACGCTCTGGACCTATGTTTTGGGCCATATAAGAGTTCGGAGAATAGAACAGCAGAGGATTCTCATCTCCCTCCTGTCGGGGTTAAGAAATACTATGCAATATAAGTATAAATGTGTTATAACAAGAGGGTAGTGGTATGGATACAGCGAAGCGAAATTGCAACACACACACACACACACACACACACACACACACACACACACACACACACA
>NC_068981.1:144916764-144917902 GCF_001194135.2 Octopus bimaculoides | reverse complement strand
TTCTCTCTCTCTCTCTCTCTCTCTGTCTATCTATACACCTATCTATCTACATACATATACACACTCACATATACACATAGAGATTTTGTGTGTATATAAAATATAAATGAGATAGTAGATTGTTTTAATGTCTGTTTATGTCATAATGATCAAATAACGCAAAACATAACTAGATTGGTCTTCTCGCAAGAAAATTATGTCAATTTTTAGATTAATTTCCGTATCTCACTGTATCTTATTTTTGCTTTTGCTGATTACCACGGACACAAAGTTGAACATAATTGAGTTTTCCTATCGCTCATATGTTTCAAAAATCAAACGATCGTTCGTGGAAAATAATTAAAAGACAACAAAATATTAAACACAAAACATAGACCATAAAATCATTTATGAAGATCAAAACAATTAAATATGGAACTAAGCGCACACAGAATATATATGCAAATCACACATCTAATGGATATAAATACAAATAAGGAAAATAATAGTGATGAAAGAAATTGTAATTATTTTTTCCACAGTTTTTTTTTATTGATCACTAAAACTCTGTTAGGTTTACGATTATTGCTGTTGCAATACCTTGAATTATATCTATACACCAGACTCACTTTACCTGACGAGATTCATAATGAAATTTTTATAATATCTTTCTGTATGATCTCATTGGACTTATCTTCGTGTGAAAGCTATGGAGAAAACTCTTGAAGTTTTGATATTAACAAGAATAGAAAACCTTCAGTGTTTGTTTTGCTGCTAAGAGAGGAATACAATTTCTTTTATCTTTTCTCGTCATGGTGTGTCAACTATGATTCTCTTGAAGCATAGTGCTTCGTTCTATTTTCATGATTATCATTTTTGCAGGTTAGTCATTGGAACGTGGCCACATTGGACCATTGACTTCAGAAGTTTCAGTCTACAGAATCGATTTCATTTCTTTAGTACATTTCTTATTGAATTCTACTCAGGTCGAAAGCTGAGGTCAGACGATAATGCTGCAATGAATATTCATTTAATCAATTAAATTTATTTTACACTCATCTACATCTATAATGCTCACACACATATGAACAAAGGGCTCCTGCAGAGTGTATGTACGTATATGTATTTATGTATGTATGTATATATATATATATATATA
>NC_068981.1:144906202-144916611 GCF_001194135.2 Octopus bimaculoides | reverse complement strand
ACACACACACACGCACACACACACACACACACACACACAGACACACACACACACACACACACACACACACACACACACACATATATATATATATATATATATGAAAATATATCTAAGTATACATATGTACACATACATATAAATATATAAGTACGTAGGTAGTCAAAAAGAGATTCATTGTAATCGTATTTACGTACATATACATACACACAAGCAAACATATCAAAGACTTCTCACTTTCCATCCACAAGGCTGCCGCAGAAACCACATCAATGTCTGACGGTACCACATGGCTTGATCAAAACTAGACCCTGCCATTTTCGAAGCAAATTTCCTAATAACACCTTTTCATGTTCCGTTTTAAAATATCATTTATCAGCCAATGAGACACTTAGTCTTATGGCACATCCCTCTTTGATGTATCTACTCACAACAATACTTATGACTGACAAATCTAGAAATAAGCATGTTCGTCAATATAATTATACTTAGCTCATTTTTATTCTCATATTTAAAGTTCATATCATGTAGAATTTCCAAGATATCGATTCTCTGCACAAGAAAATTTATAATAGAATGAAAAATTATGACAGACTTGTATTACCAGAAAGGCAGGAATGATGAATGTGAAATAAAACAGCACTAATCTCCTTTATACAAGTTCTCCTCTGATCTATTTATCTCACCTATTTATTCTTGCTATCTATCTGTACAACGTCCCATCCCCAAAGCGCACCCTAACCACTCTACCCAATACATTCTCTCAAAGGCGTCCAGAGAATGAGTGGGGTGCCATATGGAGAACGTATTATGTAGTTTTCTCCTGTCAGACGTCGATATATAAATGACTGAGGTGAACATTAGCCATATTAATATCATAATCTTGGAGGGCCACTAGATATCATGGGCACTTCACAGATACCTGTCTAATACATATATACAATGTATGATAAAATATAATGTAATATACATACATATATATATATATATATATATATATATATACATATTGAATACATGCACATACACACACACATATACACGCACACACATAACACGTTCACAGAGGCATGGCGGTATTTATTTCAGTCCTTTTACATTTTGAATTCAAACCCGATGTGGACTTTGATTTTATCCTTGTAGAATTGTCAAAATAAATACTACTGAAATAATCTGGCTGATCTAATCGACTATACATTCGCCTGAAGTTATAGCCATTGATTTTAGTTAAAACATATTATTGTTATTACCAAGATAATGAGCTTATTATGTCTACCCCTTTTTGGTTGATATAAGTAGCAGTTAAGCACTGGCATCGATGAAATCGACTAGCTCCTTCCCCACAAAATTTCAGGTCTTGTGCCCATAATAGAATGGATTATTCTTAGTGTTGTCAAGTTAGCGAGATGGTAGAAACATTAGCACGTCGCACAAAATGCTCAGCGGTATTTTGTCGAATGTCTTACATCCTAATTTCAAATGCAGCCGAAGGCAACTGTACGTTAACCCTTTCTGGTTTGATAAAACAAGGCGCTTGTCAAGTACTTGAGTTGATGCTAAACATTAGGGGAGGGAGAGAGAGAGAGAGAGAGAGAGAGAGAGAGAGAGAGAGAGAGAGAGAGAGAGATCAGTGAAAAAGAATACCTATGCTGAACTATTGGGAAATCTGCAGGAACTCTATCCAGATTACAAGTTCAAATTTATACCTGTAATTATTGGAGCACTGGGATATGTAAGACACTGCCTAAATACCAATCTTGAGAAATTGGGCTTCTCAAAACTAGAAAGGAGAAAGCTGATTCGATGACATCTGATCTAAGCCATCACTGAAACTAAAAATCTGTAAATCTTTCCAAAACTTTTCAATGAAGAATATAGCTCTAGATGATGTCTAGATCAGCAAGCATATGCATGAAAAGTCATATATAAAGCAAAGCATACAAGCCTGTACGTATACATACATACATACATACATACATACATACATACATACATAATACATTTATACCTTGTTGTTGATGTTGAAATTCTAGGTTACAAATCGGCTCTTTCTCTATTTGCAAGAAATCTTGAAATAAAACTGAATGGTAGTGCACCAGCATGACCGCAGCCACTTGGCTGAAACACATAAATAAATAAATATAGAATAGACACATACATACATGCATACATCCATCCATAGATACGTACATACACACATACATACATGCACAAAATAAACTATAAATTCTATTGCACTTTGGTAGTCATAGTCTTGGTACCTTTATATACACAAATTCTCTAATTTTTCCACCAATTACTTGTGAATGTCCACACCTCCAATGACCACATCTCCAGCTTCCCTTTCTTGCGGCCACTTTTTCTGTACGTAAACGACCCTTTATAATCCGCTTTCTAAGGTCTGTTATTGATTTTTCATTTCTGCAACAAGAATCGTGGGAATATTGCTAAAGCTGAGAAAAACATCCACTTCCGATTTCAAAATTTTACTAGAGTAAATTTCATTTCTTATTGTACGCGTAATGTGCCTGCTTTTTCATTTTTGATTTGCAAAAATCACAGCGTATGTTAGCATTCTGAATAAAGGTGATTAATCGTTGCATAGACACTGTAACGCATGTACAGGTACAGAAAATATTACCAACAGTAATTTCCCAATTTAAAAATTGATGGAAAACAGTAAATTTTGAACGTTTGCTTTATAATATTTTCTCGGTCATTGATGATATACAGACAACGTTCACACGCCAAACTCCAATTACTCTACGAGTCCCTTGAGAGTCTTAGTAATAAAAATACTTTGAAAATAAACGACAAAATGCGAACGCTTTTCAACTATGAAGACAACAAAGAGCTGCAAAAACGCAGCAAAAAAATTACTTTAGTATCTCATGCTACTTCCAGAACAACTGACAGATAATAAAAGTATTGTAATTTGTAAAAGTGATAAGGGAAACATTTTCGGTATTATCGAGAAAGGTGAACTAAATTACACACTTCACAAAAATAACAAATACAAGAAAATTAAGAAATACAACACTGCTCACAAATAAGTATATACACTCGCAAATTAATAAATAAATAAAATCGAATATATTGATTACTTACTAGGGTTTAAATATAATTTTCTCTCTCCAGCACATGGGAAATCTAATTCTACATACATTTATGGTATTGTTAAGGCGCACGAATATAATAATCTACTCTGAATCATAATCTCATAAATCAATACAGCTACGCATAGAATCGTCAAAAGACTAGACAAGATCATAAAGAACTATTCAGATGAGAGCTACAGTATGTAATCATCTTTTCAATTCCCAGAAATTCTTCTGCTATCTGAAATGTTGCCAAAATTTCCACCATGTTTTTCATCATAGTTGTTTCAGTAACGGAAACTATAAACATAATCTGGAAACCGCCTTCTGTAACAGAAACAATCTGAAAATATTTTTGTTGTCTTTTATAACTGAATCACTCTTCCGTTGTTCACAAATTAATCTATGCGCTGAGAAGGCTGGGTGGCCATGAGTCCCAGCTCGGACCTACATTCGCGAGATTCTACGTTGATAACTTGTAGAACAAAGTAGTTCGTAAACATAACCACCAGCTTTATTGATGACATATCTATTGTTACTGTTACAGAAGTAAACTTAAAGATTTTCACGAGAGCTTTTTGCAATCCAACTGAGCTCTATTATAAATTCAGAGAATTATATTATTCCATTCTATAGACGAAGTAGAAATAAGGGAAAACATACGTGGCACTTCAGTTTACAGGGAAGTAATCAAACGAGTGCAAATATATATAAGATACCAAGGCGGTGATATGGCAGAATCATTAACACTCCAGGCAAAACGCTTAGCGGCATTTCGTCTGTCTTCACATTCTGAGTTCAAATTCCACTGAGATCTACTTTGCCTTTCATCCTTTCGGGGTTTGATAAAATAAGTACCAATTGAGGCCGATGTAATTGACTTACACCCTCTCCCAAAATTACTGGCTATGTGCCTAAGTCTGAAACCAACATATACAAAATACCACCTTGAGAAGCTTTATATAAAGAAATCTTATGCGTAAAACAAACTGTAGTTAATAATTGAAATTCTAATACATTAGTTGACCACGTCATAGAACAATACAAGATCAAAGCAACCACACACCTTACACTTTAAGTGCATTCTGGCTATAAATATGGATGAATATGTAATGAACAAAACTTCATAGAATAGGAGGTAGGTATTCCACCTAACTGCAAAATCATAGGATATATCATAATAAGAGCAGAATGAAAACAAACCCCATACTCGAAAGTTCAAGTGATCGAATCACACACTGTATTTCAGAAAAGATTTTATCAACAGGACTACAATTTTGAATAGATTTCAAAATCTAAATGAGATGCATAACGATGGAAACTTTACTAACTGAAAAATACAATAAATAGATAAGAAAATAAAATCAATACCTAGAGAGATTTGTTTTTCTTTTTATTTCTTTCAGTCATTTGACTGCGGCCATGCCGGAACACCGCCTTTTTAGTCGAACAAATCGAACCCAGGACTTATTCTTTGTAAGCCTAGTACTTATTCTATTGGTATTTTTTGCCGAACCGCTAGGTTACGGAGACATAAACACACCAGCATCGGTTGTCAAGTGATGTTGGGGGGACAAACACAAGCATACAAACACGCACACACACACGCACACACGCAAACACACACCCAAACACACACACACACACACACAGACACACTTCGGAAGTATTTGGAAAGCATTTTTATATTAAGTACATGTCTGAACAAGCAAGAGTGGATTTATTCACTAAGTTGGACCATGCCATCTGCATACACTACATGAATATCGGGTAGAAAAACATTCTATGTAGAATTTGATACTCACCTCATGTGTGAATGTGCAAAAAATTTCGTCCTAACAAGGTGCTTCAATTTAAGTACCTAATTCAACTGACTCTAAATTACGTTTTATACACACACACACACACACACACACACATGATATATATATATATATAAAGAGAGAGAGAGAGAGAGAGAGAGAGAGAGAGAGAGAGAGAAAGAGAGAGATATGTATGCATGTATGTATGTAGAGATACAGAGATACAGAGATACAGAGAGAGAAAGAGAGAGAGAGAGAGAAAACAAAAGAAAGAGATTAAGCGGGAAGAAATACTTCTATACATTCTTAAGAAGATCGGTACACAAAAATGATTTGTCATATTTGTTATGTATATTTAAGCGGTCGTAGCGTTAGATCTTGCTTAATCTAGGCTAACCTCATTTCCGTTACATTTATCAACTAAGAGGTTCCAACTGTGATAATTCTGTGACTATAGTAGTATTTAATGTGTCTTGTTTCGTTTCGTATGTTTTAGAGTGGAATGAAGGCCCATATCTATAGTTGGTGAGATTGAAGTGATTGATCTTTCTGGTTAACGGCAGGGAAAGCATGAGTAGAGAGGAAATTTCAGGAGTTTGAGACGTTTTAAAGGTGTGGGCATAGTAGTAGTAGTAGTAGTAGTAGTAGTAGTAGTAGTAGTAGTAGTAGTAGTAGTAGCAGCAGTAGCAGCAGCAGCAGCAGCAGTAGTAGTAGTAGTAGTAGTAGTAGTAGTAGTAGTAGTAGTTAGTGAATGAGCAGAGAGTGTGAATGACGGCAGACAGAAACGAATGACGAACGATTGGAGAATATCTGCATGTAGATGTTGCGGTCAAGGACACCTGCACGTGTCGTTACGGTACCGCCAAAGTATTCCACCGAGAAATAAATTATTTTGAGTATCATGCAAATATTAACCAGATTTATAGCGAGTATGGAGCTGCTCTTTTATGCAAGAACATCAGACATAAAGCAAATAAGTGGTATATTATGATACGATATTAGTGACAAAAAATATAAGCTACTTCTTAACATTGATTCAAAGGCTCTTAAAATAGATAAATACTGCAATTCAACGTGCAAATGAGACAAGGTGAAACTTAAAGAACAGGCTTTAATAGGAAGTTTAATTCAGTCTATGAAATTGTTGCAGAAAAGTGAAAGTGTAACAATTAGAGAATTCAGAATATAAATTCGAAAGTGTTCTTCACAACTCTCTAATAAAATCGAGCCCGGAAAACTCAGCTGGAGTAAAATGTATGCATTAAGGTCTTAAAACTCGTAAAAGCATATTCTAAATGATGTGAAAATGTAGAGATTCTGATATCTAAATGAACACGTTTCTAAAAAATATAATATTTAATTTAGTGTTTGTTGACAAATAAATCATAATTTGATTTGTTGAACATAGTATTGCAAGTGACGTTTTCTAGTGACTGCTGCGAGTTACGGGATAACTAAACTTTGCAGAAAAAAAATGTGTGGGCAATTGTAGTATCAGGCTCAATCAATAGGCAGCTTTCATTCTAGCATAAACAATTATGAATGTAATTGAAACATCATTATACATATAGAAATCTATGCTGCTGGAATATACCAATATCATACAAATTTAAATTAAAACTGACCCAATGAAACGTTAAGATCATTATGTACATTCTTTATATGATATATAAATGATATATAAATACAAGGTCGCTGAATAAGACAATCGGCGAAAGACCTGGCAAAGTACTTGGCAGTATGTCCTTTTTTTTCTCCTATTGATTTCAATAATAGGATTGCAGGCATGCAAGAGCCTTTAAGAGTCTTGTTGAATACATTGACCCTAACAATTTACCTAAAATTTATCTCATCGTCCTAGTAAGCTACAATTTGAATAGAGGATTCTCAAATTTCACTTACAAATTATTGGTTAACTCATGGTTATGATAGCAGATACTTCTGCAATGAGATGTTTTTGCTCTCTTAATCATACAACTATACCGACATTTTGAGTTCAATATCCTGATTTCTATGCATACAGTCAAGGCAGTCAAATCAAATGACACATGACACAGTTATAATATTTGAAACTATTTTTTTTAAGGATAGTTGCAGAATACAGAATGGCACTCTCCTGCCGGTCGACAATAGGTGCCTCAATTGCAATATAGTCTTAGGCAGCAGTTTGGGTATCATAAAATACCACTAGAACAATTGTCACCTTCGTCTTCCACAATCTCTTCATCTCTCTGCCTACATCCTGATATTTCTGTTTCTCAATTTCCTTGATATCCACTCTATTATCATACGGTATTGCAAAGTCTATGATCTATATTGAGCCCATTTTCTTGTTTTCTACATTTATAACCGATCTTCTTACTTTCATAGTATGGTCAGTCTTCGTGGGGAAATCACATAAAATCATGTAATTATTGTTCACCATCGCGAACATTGGCTCGCGTTCATATCAATTTTCTGTCACTGTGAATCACACACTCGGCTAAGATTCCAATGCACTCTTTAAAGAGACAGAGTTATATCTGTGCCTAACTTACTGCATTCACTTAAGAAATAGTTGATACTTTCGTTTCATTTTTCACACAGTGTATATTTGCTCTCTGATTCAGTTTCCTTAATATTTGTCTTTATGAAATTCGTTCTTAAGTATTGATACTAAGGGGCTATAATTAATGACTCGGTTTCTCGTTTCCGGTTTCCATCCTTCAACCACAACCAGCGTTTTTTATTTCCAATACCCAAAATTTGTTGCACAAACTGACGATTGTAATTCTTTTTCTTCCAGATATTTCTTCTGGCCTTCGCCCTTCTATTCTTGTATTCTTGAACTGCTTCAGTAATTTTGGGGTATTTCTACTTTTGGATAGTATTCTTTCTTTACTGCACACAACGCATTTCTTCAAATCCGATTTCGTAGTACGAATAGCGTCCTTATTATTATTATTATTATTATTATTATTATTATTATTATTATTATTATTATTATGTCTTATTCTTTTTCCTACTTCCTTTCCTTTTCTTGTCGAGTGTCTTCTAGACATATAGGGCACAAAAACTCAAGCTCATTGTATACATTGATAGGCCATTAAACTAAACACACCAGATTGTTAATTTCAAAATGAAATGAAGTTATGTGAAAAAAAGAAAAGAAATAAATAAAGCAAGTAAAAACATTAAAATACATGGGTAATAATCCAAGGCAATGAGGAGAATTGTTAGCACACCGGAGAAAATGCTTAGCGGCATTTCATTTGTCCTTACGTTCAAATTCCGTCAGATTGCCTTCCACCTTTACAAAGTTGATGAATTAAGTACCAACTGAACACTAGGTTGATGTAATCGAATACTTCCCACCCTAAAAATTTCAGGCCTATAATAAAAGGGATTATTATTATTATTTATGGAAATATTTTAGTTTCGCTTGAATTGCATTAAATTACAGCTTATTGTACTTCCAACTTTTAAAAAACCCTGTCTAACTCCTTGACAAAGAAAGAAGAACTCTATTGATAAAAAGTATTTTATCTTCTCATTAATAAAGACTGTGGTTAAAAAAAATTCCTTAATATTTTAGGTGGAGCCTAGTATTTGTCAGTTACAGAACCGTTGATTAGAAATATTTTGTTACGTCTGTTTACCTTGTAAGAATAAATCCCGCCAAGAATCTACTTTGTCTTTCATCCTTTCTCACTCGATAAAATGTTCTACAACTCACGTCATTTTAATTGACACTTTCCTCCCATTAAATTCTGGCTTGGTGCCAATATTGTAAAGGTTGTTGTTCTTCTTATTATTGTTGTTGATGTTGTTGTTGTTATTATTATTATTATTATTATTATTATTATTATTATTATTATTATTAGCGGCTGTAAAGGCGGTGATCACGTAGTATCGGAGAAAATGTTATACAGTATTTCTTCTAGCGCTTTATATTCTGGTTTTAAATACCACCGAAGTCAACGTTGCTTTTTAGCCTTTCGGAGTTGGTAAAATGAAGTACCAGTTAAATACTAAGCTCCATAGCATGGACTGACCCCTATACTCTCAAAAGTTTAGCCCTTGTTCCTATCCTTGTAACAATTGTTCGTTGCGACAGGATATCAGACAAAATTCTTTACGTTTCTTCATATAACGTTCTGAGTTCAAATTTCAGTGTCCAGTTTCACGTTTGTTAAAATAAGTGCAACTTAAATACTACGTGCAGGAAACTATTCTTTTCTGCTACGCTTATGGATTTATACAGGTAATATAAACCTGTATTTATAGCTTGTGGCCCCATTGATATGACATTTACAATCTATCACTGCTCTTCCTTCAAATTGTGTCTTCCTGTTAACGTAAAAATTCATAATAAAAGTAGTTGTAATAATCATTTCTGCTATAGGTACAAGGCCTGAAATTTTAGGGGAAGAATCTAGTCAATTACATCGACCCCTACACGCAACTGGTATTTATTTTATCGACCCCGAAAAGATGAAAGACAAAGTCGACCTCGGTGGATTATTCAGAGTGTACAGACGGAAGAGGTGCCGCAAGGTATTTAGGCCGGTGTGCTACTGATTCTGCCAGTGCACTGCTATAATAGTGCTTTCTAGGTTGCTTACTTATGACGGCCCATCAATGAGGATAACAACAACGATTCAGGACATTCCTCCTCGTTTGTCTCCAGCACATTGGTTATCATAACAACACATATGGCTGACAAAAACGATACGAGAGAGGCAGATCCAGTGAAGTGCGGGCACTGAAAGTGACCTCAAACAGCAGAAACTGTGTATAGATGACGACGTCTGCTCTTCTCTTCATGCAGTGTCCCACCTTCAGTTTAGCCATAATAGTAATAATCTTTTCTATTATAGACACAAGGTCTGAAATTTGTGGGGAGGGGATAAGTTAATTACACCGACTCTAGTATTCAGTTGGTACTTATATTATCGACATCAAAAGGATGGAATGAAAAGTCGAGTTCTGCAGAATTTGAATCCAGAGCGTAAAAGCGGACGAAATGCCGCTGGGTATTTTGCCAGCTGTGCTAACGATCCTGTCAGCTCGCTGCCTTAAGAATAGTAATAATAATCATTTCTAGTATAGGCGCAAGGCCTGGATTTTGAGGGGAGGGGGACAGTCGATCCTCGAAAGGATGAATGGTAAAGTCGACCTCGGTGGAAGTTGACCTCAAAACGTTGCGGCAGACGAAATACCACTAAGCATTTCGTCCGGTGTGCTGACGATTCTGTGAGCTCACCGCCTTAGTAGTAGTAATCATTATAATAATTCAGTTCTATATTTAAGGGATGAGGAATTATTTACATTATTTACATTATTTACATTTGACGGATATTCGTCCTCATCTTGTTTGTTGTTAACACAACGTTTCGGCTGATATGCCCTCCAGCCTTCGTCAGGTGTCTTGGGGAAATTTCGAACCTGGGTTCTCATTCCTATCGATGTTACTATTATTATTATTATTATATTATTATTATTATATTATTATTATTATTATTATTAC
>NC_068981.1:144902377-144906175 GCF_001194135.2 Octopus bimaculoides | reverse complement strand
CCACTACGCCATATGCCCGTGGGGTATATCAGCCGAAACGTTGTGTTAACAACAAACAAGATGAGGACGAATATCCGTCAAATGTAAATAATGTAAATAATGTATTATAATAATTATTTGTAATATTGGTAGCTGAAATTTTCAGGGAAGCGGGTTAGTCGAGTGCATGAACTCCAATTCTGGTTCTTAATTTACCGATTTCGGAAAGGATGCATGACAAAATCGACTTTGGCGGAATTTGAAAGTATAGAAACCGTATGTATGTATGTATGTATGTATGTATGTATGTATGTATGTATGTATGTATGTATATCAGTATGTATTTGTAAGTAGAGTTATATTTGTCTGTGTGTTTGAGTGTGTGTCAGTCTGTCTATCTATCTAGCTATTTAACTAGCTATATGTGTGTGTGCGTTTAAATATAAATGCCATTTTTAAAAATGGCTATGTTCAGATTATGTTTTCCATCGCATTTCTGGCTTGAGGCGTTATAAAATATTCTCTAAGCTTTCCTCCTCCCACATAAATATTAAAGAAAGAAATAAGGTGAAGAAAAACGGAAGAAATCGGATAAAATCTCAGGTTAACAGAAAATAGATAAATGAAAGAAACCTGCGAGAGCGGAAGAACATTTCTTATAAACGAAAATGAAAGTCAAGGAAAGGAAATGTCTCTAAGCTTATTTAATCATCTCATTTAGCCTATGTATAGAAGGCACACATTTAATAAATATTGAAAATAATACAAATAGCGGTGTTATACAGAAAGTGCTCAGTTTGAATGGAGAATGACAATGTATAATGTATAAATAATGAATTTGTCTTTTAAGAAGAGATAAGGTTTTTAAAAAGTGTTTAGAATTATCTATTTTTTGGGGGTGTTGTTGATGTTGCATAACCCCCAGATCAACCGAGAGACCTATGATCGTCAAAAGCGATCAATCTTTAGATCGTACCGTCTGTTTATGAGTATCTAGCACTATAATATCTAATGCATCTCAATGAGAATGGGTTGACATGAAGAGTCTTCTTTATTGATTTCTCAGTGAAGTGAAGAACATCTTGCATCGTATCTTATCCATTTGACCTTTTTACAGTTACAGTGAAATAAAACTAAAAGATTATGCCATTGTCATTTTCTTGAATTTCCTGGAAATCGGTTCTGTAAGATACTGTATGCACCTTCTCATTTCAGAAAAAAAAAAAACTTTATTATTTAAATAATCGACTCTGTATTTGTATAAAATACATGCCAAAGTTTATTTATAAGCTTAGACGGATGACTTATAATGCTATGTTCTATAACTCAAATTCTAACTTAATAATTCGACGTTATTTCTTCCGTTTATATTTACGATCTATTTTTATAGAATCTTCGTGCTTAATATCGAGACCAAATCTGTGTTTAATGTCTATTTTGAATATCGATATCGCATTTGATGAAAAATTGCTTCCATGTATTCACTATGACGGTCACTGTCTACAAGAGTGAATTATATACGGTAATTGCAATTATGAGTTTCATGACCAAAGACATAGATTATACTAACGCTTTCTATAATGCTCATTGATGCTGCTGATTATTAGAAATCTAATGTATACATTCTTAGACTTTATTGAATTTTGATGCATGCGTGGTTTGTAGTAATCTATAGGTAGTGAATTGTTAATCATCAAGGAGTTGAAATAAGATTTAATTAATTTAAAGGATTCTGACATTTACAAAGCAACTGCTCCCTTTAATCATGCATATAATACTATTTGATTTAACTTATTAAGCGGGAATTAGATATCTAACAATATAAAGCATCAGGGTTACTAAATGATTATCGTGAAGGATGTTTACTATGATACATTTAAATTATTCATGCTCATGTTCATCTCCCCATTTCTATTTTTATGTATTCATGTCATGAAACATATTTTAACTCAAATTTTTATTAAAATATTTCATAAATACTTAATTAAGCAGAGTGATTCTTAATTTTTGAACAGCAACAATATAATTATGTCCGATTGGAAGCACCATACAGCTTTTGATTATTCATTATAAACTGCTTGGTAGAGTTAAGATCATTGGAAATTTATACAAATCACACAAAGTAATATCTCCTCATTTATATACCTGAAGCTATTTACTAATATATTAAATCAATATTTCGAAGCCATTGACGTGTCTCCTAATCCATTACATATTTTGACACATATCTAAATTGTCTCTACTGTTCGTAAAATATATTATTTGTTGCTAGCAGGTCTTTGTTAAGAATTTGACTGCTTAGATATACTCACAGGATTTGTAAAAAATATGACTAAATATGACACATATTTAGTCATATTTTTTGACACATTTCTTTTTCTCAATTCACTGTTCATTTTAATTAGTAGGCAGTATTGATTTTCATAAACTTCAGCAATATATCAGTAACGTAATGTTTCATCTGCATTTTATAGTCGCCGCAGAGATATCAAGAGGGTAACACATTATGCACACGCTATTCACCATAGCAAGTACGCACTGATTTGCATTACAGTAGAAGTGATATCGGAATATTATTATGGGGGTGAGGGACAGGGGGTCGTATTCACTCTGCTCATGTCATAAAATTCACTTATGTAACAAACTCAACGTATAGAATAGATAAAATTGTATATAAATCTATATCAAAAATAACCAAAATAATTTATTTAAATGACCAGAATTACAGAAAAAATATAATGAATATGACTATAGGCACAGGCGTGACTGTGTGGTAAGAAGCTTGCTTCCCAACCACGTGGATCTGGATTCAGTCCCTCTGCGTGGTACCTTAGTCAAGTCTTTTCTACTATAACTCGGGTCGACCAAACATTTGTGAGTGGATTCGACAGACGGCCCGTCGTATGTATTTGCCTTTACAGCTTTACGCTCGCGGCCACCAACGTTACTAGTTCTAGAAATAATATCGTTCTTTATATATATATATATATATATATGTATGTATGTATGTATGTATGTATGTATGTATGTATGTATGTATGTATGTATGTATGTGTGTGTGTGTGTGTCTTTGTGCTTGTACTCCCCACCACTGCTTGGCAACCGATATTGGTGTGTTTGCGTCCCGATGAACTAGCGGTTCGGCAAAGAGACCGATAGAATTAGTACTAGGCTTTAAAAAAAAATGTAATGGAGTCGATTCAGTCGACTAAAAATCCAAGGCGGCACCCCAGCATGGCCGCAATTTAATAACTGAATCAAATAAAAGATTAAAAGAAAATATATAAATGTCCGAAGTAACAGTTTTAAATATCTACAATGCCGTAATATTGCTATCGTTCAACATTTGTTTACTTTTTGACTGCGTTGAATGCCTGAATTTAACATCTTCTGAGAGTGCCTATACTAATTAATATACCTACACTGATAATTTTGTACGCAAATACAAAATAATTTTGTACGCCACCTTCTGTTCATCGGTAGTTTAGAGCCACTTCTTGCATACTATTAACTTGAGCTGACTCGTTTCGAAAAAAATATCAAGAGGCTTCGTCTCTGAAGTACTAGGTAATCAGTCATTCAAAAAGACCGTGGTCTTCCTGGAAAATTTCATAAAAGTAATTCCTCATGCAAACAGCTAAATGTCGTGGATGCAGTCTTGTGGATTCTATATTAGATGACTTCAAGTCATCTAATATAAATCTGAGAAATAAATATGTATATGTACGTCATCCATATATATATATATATGTATATATATATATATATATCTATATATATATATATCTATATATATATATATATATATATATCTATATA
>NC_068981.1:144897721-144902292 GCF_001194135.2 Octopus bimaculoides | reverse complement strand
CATATATATATATATATATACATATATATATGTGTGTGTGTGTGTGTGTGTGTGTGTGTGTGTGTGTGTGTGTGTGTGTATATACACCCAAATCTATCTATCTATCTATCTATCTATCTATCTATCTAAACAATAGTTGGTAGGGGGCGCAAACGCTTCCTAGCCTCTAGCAGTTAACAGGATCGCGGAACTGACTAAGTTTCGAGCTATTTGGCTGGTCCTCAGTTGCGAGCACCTCCATGCTGGAGCGATTGCCAAAATGAGTTATCGCTTGGTCAGTGATTTGCAACAAGCAAAGTCACTTGTTATAAAATCTCAAGAAGAGATAGTGTATACTAAACAGTAAAGCCAGTCGCCACATCAAAATGGCTGCTGGTTATCAGTGCAACACTATTTACTAGAGTTCTTTTTAGATGTTTCTATGTTTAGATGTTTCTGTTCGATCTTCTCCTTCATTGCCGCTACTACCACGTGACGGTCATCATTGTTTTCAGTTAGAGGCCATTTACGTACATGAATGAGTAATCTTTACGTATGGTGACTTTTTGGTTGAGACTGCCGGGCTTGCTGAAGCATTCTTATGTCTGGCACCATCTTCACAAAATCTAGTGATCGGAGTTGTTTTGTTTTTGGTAATGAAGACTAAATACCCGTGGATTTTGTTTTTGCCAGAAATTTGCAGTTGTTGATATCAGCATTCTATTTGACGTTCGGAACTCTTTGCAGATTTTCCCCCGTTAAAAATATCTCAAGTCGCTATATAACATGTTGATATGTTGTCTTTGAATCTCAGCCTTTAATTATAAAAAGATATGTGCCAGATGTTCTACGGAATTTTGCACTGTTAGCAATCGACTGCTAATGTTATGACTGATACCTTACATAAATTTAAACTTAATTATTTAATGATGTAAAGTTCGAAAGTTTCTATAAAGTGGCAGATGTTTAACACAGTACAACATATTTGTTTAATCTGAAGCACATTTTAAATCTTATATATTTTAATACATGAGTAATATCCATATACTCATATCACTAAACTTCAATGTAGAAATAATGTAGTAAATTTAACATATTGTGTACAAGACATATTTATTCTCTCAAATGATATGATTAAATACCAGCTAATTTATATTTTTTGATTATGTGTAAGTATGTTAGAGATATATCTTATTAGGAGACATTTCACAATTATATTTCACGTAAATATAATATATAATTTGTAACACTGTCATACTTACATATATTGTATGATAAGATAACAATTCATAATGAATTTTATGCGAAAAGACTGCTGCACAAAATACATCACTGAAGAAGGAGGACTGGTTCTGACGACAAATTTGGATGATAGAGAATTTGTCTGAAACAGTTTCAGGTTGACTTATGTAGGGTCGTATCTGGCTATGGATTTCTCAATGCTATCAGTACAAGCATTCGTTAACCTTAGATTACGCTAGCCAATGAGGGAGTTTCTGAGTGGTCAATTTAACTGCTAGAATTTGTAGCGGAATATTTCTGAAATCATAACCTAACATCATGAAAAATTGAAGGCCCATTCAATAATGTTATCTTGGAAACGCTATACTTGAAAACAAGACACACAAAAAGCTTTTAAAGGTCGCTCAATTACAAACCTTTAAAGGTTCGTTTAACTGCGGTTGACCTGAGGCTGAACAACCACTCCAAAGCTACTCTGAAATGATATGAATCTAAATAGGGTAATTTATTGTAGTAAGTATAAATGTTTTGAAATTTCAAGCAAAAGACTGTAGAAACACAAATATATACATAAATATACAAACATACCTATGCTAGATTTAGCTGCCAAAACACTTTGAAATCATAAGCTACCGTCGCAACTTTTCACATGGTATCATTTAGAGAGTAGTACCAAAAGAATATTTTCATCCTAAAGTGAGCTAAACTCATTGTCTTCTTATTGCTTTATCTATCTATCTATCTATCTATCTATCTATCTATCTATCTATCTATCTATCTATCTATCTTTTCCTTCCCCCTCCCAAAAAAGAAAAGCTCTACATTGTATTTGTCCCATCTTCGTTGAGCCCTGTGTGGCTAATAAAAGAAATGTATCTATCTATCTATCTATCTATCTATCTACACGAAGGGCTGCTGAAAAGTTCCTGGCTTTAAGGTGTCACGAAAGACCTGGCAGGAGGCCCAATCTTCCTAGTTCTTTTATAGGGCTTAGAAAACTGAAGGCCAGCTGAAAAGTGATAATTGCTCTGTAGCAGTCTTTCCTTGTAACATCCAGCAAATACAAATACCTCTGATTAGGTGAACATGTTATTGTATTACGCGAGACTCTGACAACAATGCTATGAAATAACAATAAGGTACGTCAATGCATTTTTAAGACTTGAAATACAGTTGGGTAAATAATACCTGTAAACAAACGCACAAATACATGTGCACTTACACATACGAACACACACATACGCACACGTACGTACGCATGTACACGCCCATAAATATATGGATGCGCATGTATACATATATATTATACATATATATGTGTGCATATATATATTTAATAAACATACACACACATAATATATATACATATCTATATATGTATGTATTTATTTCGTTATTACTCACAAGGGGCTAAACATAGAGGGGGCAAACAAGGACAGACAGGGGGATTAAGTCTATTACATCGACCCGAGTGTGTAACTGTTACTTATTTAATCGACCACGAAAGGATGAAAGGCAAAGTCGACCACGGTGAAATCTGAACTCAGAAAGTAACAGCAGACGAAATACCGCTAAGCATTTCGCCCGGTGTGCTAACGATTGTGCCAGCTCGTCGCCCTTATGTATCTATATATTGACACACAGGTAAACACATACATACACAGGTATATGTGTAAATAGTAATAAATTATATGATTATTCTTCAATGCTTTCAAAATATATATCATAAATGGGAGAGTGAAGGAGAGAATTCGACACAAAGAGAGAAAGAGAAAAGTGAGAGAGTTAAATAGCGGAGGAGAGGAAGCAATAAATGTAAACCCACTTTGTTGGACGTGTTATATTGATAAATTACAGATTGGAGTTGGCAACATAAAATATGTTATGGCAATAACTATGATTAAGTTGCTATGATATAAGGAGATAAATTTAGATGTATTATGATTACAAAGTTCGTGACTCAAGAGTAGTGGTTATAACGTATATTGAAGATTTTGGTTTGAATGGTAATGTGTTCCGTCAACGGATCTAATCATATTTCAAGTATTGGTTTTGCTATTGTTATTGACGTTGTAGTAAAATTCATGTTCGTCCCCATTGAGCACACGCATTATTAAAGGCATTACAATCATAACCAACACCGTCTTTAATTCAGAAAAAAATCGTCTGTTACTATTACTACATTACATACAATGCTTTCCCGCCCTATTTTTTTACATGTTAGATTGAGATGTGACATATAGGAATAGTTATTTTATAAAATTCAGCATTTAAGATATGTTATATTGCCAGACCTTATTTTATCCAATATATTTTCCATGGAAACTGTAACAAAATGTTCAACAGGCGGAGATCCGGAATAAGCAATCTTATCGTAACCTTTTTTCAGTAATTTCTTCGAAATTCTCTTTTAAATACAGTTAGTTATATCAATTGCAATTGTAAATTTAAAAACATTCAAAGTTAGTCGAAAAAGTAGTCTTTAAATAAAATCAGATAAACAAATAAATATTCCACTCTAATCCTTATCCCACGAATGCGGTATATCATTAAGTAAGGGAGTTAACGTTTTGGATGCAAATCATTCACCAGAATAACATCATTCAAGAGAAATCAAGGAGTATGAAATAGAGGGCAGTTAAAACTTAGCCCTCTTCTGTTGCTCTTTTCCACTTGATTTTGTTCTTTGTCTTTACAATATATTTTTAACGCTTATGCAGATCTCGTATCGTTATGCTTACATGTATGTGTGTACATTCATTTTTGGTTTTGGACTTTGAACATTGATTAGAATGAATACTTAACCACTTTTCTTCGAGCAACTTTTAATTATGCTTTCATAAACAATGTGCATACATCTCTTAGAAGAAAGCAGTGTAGATCGAATTCATTCGCGTCTCCCCTACTAAAAAGCAAAAGAAAAAAAGGCGAAAAACAAAACTATCAAACATTTTTTCGACAAATTAATTCTTTAACTATTATCAATGCCCTGTAGCTGTATGCTGTCTTCAATGGTATTTTAACAAAAATCTAGAACGTACGATTGTGTCGGTTAATAACAGCTGGATGTTGAGATAAAATCGAATATTTAAAATGTTGTTTGTTTAAAGCCGATATTTTCTGTCATGAGTGAATAAGATGTTTGGTTAATAAACAAATACTAGTAGTAAATGTATTCGCATACACTGCAGTGAAAGTACGAATAATATTTAACAATCTATGTTCTCAATGTTCTCCTTCGTCTTCCCCTCCCTCTCTCTCTCTCTCTCTATATATATATATATATACACTTATATTATACATAGTTACATATTAATATATGTATGCATATATATATATATATATATATA
>NC_068981.1:144896069-144897449 GCF_001194135.2 Octopus bimaculoides | reverse complement strand
ATATATATATATATATATATATATATATATATATATAAGTGCTTCAATCGTATGTATTGTACACGTGAATGGGTTTGAAATATATCGTATTCGACATATTTCTACTATAATTTCTGCGTTTACATATAATTTCCATCATAAAAGACAACACACTCGTTACAAGGAAATTATTCTGATATTTATGTTATACCTGTAGGAAATATTCGCAGCTGCAACGGTTCTACTATAGTATTTATGTCTTAAACGACTCAATCTCCATCAATTTACTCATGTTGTTTTCTTAGTACACTTGTGTGGAATTCAGGTCTTCGTTTTAATGTATTCCTCTGTTAATATCCTATTTTAAATATTAATATATTTCAACATTTTTCTTGTGGGGAAAGAGAAAACAAGAGAAACATTGATAGTACTGGATGATGATTGAAGTTATATCTATTTCTTTTCCATTCTTTTGTGTGTCAGTGAAACGTGGATCTAAGTTACAAAATATACCATCTGGAAGCTGAATATATTCCAATATTTAATGAGAAATAGCAAAGAATTCAAAGAACCAAGCACAAGAAATTTCTTGTATGCAAACTATCAAGTCTCACCTTGCTTTAAAGTGTCATTTTCTGTCAGGTTGGTCACATAATTTGTATTAAGATCGAAAATGATGTTCTAAGCATTCGAACATTTCTTTAGAGTCTAAGGAATACTTCATCCATACAAGATTATAACTTTGGCGATATGACATTGATATTACCATACCAAAAACTCCCACACTTTATATGTTCAGAAAAGAAGCAGCATTAATACATACATACATTCGTACATACACAAATATATCTATATATACAGACATATATATATATATACATACATGCATACACACATACACACTTATATATATATATATATATATATATATATATATATATATATATATATGCACATGCATATATCTAAATGTATATCTGTAGATATATATAGAGGCACAGATGCACACACGTATGCGTAAATATATGAACCTGTGGCTGAATATGCTAATGGACGTATCTGTCTTTCTATAGAAATAATTTCTAGTTTGGTTTCAACTTTGTCGGTTTTAATACTTATTTCGTTGTAACATTAGACTTCTGACTGAAGATAGACTATGTGAAATTCTGTGTAGCATTTTTCGAAGTTTTTCCAGTTTCAATAAAGCTCTACATTTTCAACTACATTTTAGACTACATTTGTCAGCCGTATAATATGTCTTGCCTGTATGTTCTCGTATATCTGCGTGTGTGTGTGTATGAATATATGTGGTTGTGTGATAAGAAGTTGCTTACTAACTATATGGTTCCGGGTCCAGTCCCACTGCCTTGCACCTTGACCATATATATATATATATATATA
>NC_068981.1:144887009-144896007 GCF_001194135.2 Octopus bimaculoides | reverse complement strand
TGTGTGTGTGTGTGTGTGTGTGTGTGTGTGTGTGTGTTTGTGTATGTGTGTGTGTGTGTATACAGGGTGCGAGGGGTATTTGAGAAATTTCCTTTTTAGTTCATTACACCTTTAAATTATTTAGTGTATCATTTTGTTTTCAGATAACCCTTTCAAGATATCTTGCTAACTCAAGAAATGAAAAGACATGCAGTCATAGTTGCTATATATGCAAACCAGTGATTTAGAAACTTTCTAAATGTTGAAAGATCATTTGTGCACAAAGTTCGGTCGGAATTGGAGGCATGTGATGGTAATCTTTCACCTGTATCAAAGTAAAAAATAATTCACAAAGCTCAGACTCTAAAAGGACACCGGAATTTATACAACATGTTCAGAAACCCAGAAGATCAATGAAGTCCATTGCTAAAACTCTTCGGGTGACAGAGTAGTCTATCAGAACCTTGGCACACTGTGACGTTCGATACAAGTCCTATATAATGGGGAAAGTCGAATTTGTGTATGCAAAGACACAGGAAAACCGTTTTATTCGTTCAAAACGGTTGCTTAAAGGGAAAAACACTCATGAACAAGGTATGCTTAGGATTTTCTCTGGCGAAAAAAATCTTTGACAAGGATCAAAGGTCTAACAGAAGAAATGACATGTGGTTATATGCAGATCCTTCTGCAGTACCTATAGTGATGCACACGAAATTTTCAGCAACTGTGATGGTTTTAGGAGTGGTAAGTAACGAAGTTCATGTGAGGCCTCCCCACGTTTTTCCATAAGGTGTTAGAATTAATGCCTCTGGATACCAAACCCTGTTTTCATGAAGTATTCAATGGAAGGCCATACATGTTTCAAAAAGACTCAGCACCTTCTCATAAGACCCTAGTCACCCAAGAATGGTTGTCAGACGATCTTTACGATTATCTAACACCCAATATGTGGCCTCCAAACCCTCCAGATTTGAACGCTATGGACTACTACGTGTGGAGCACTGTTGAAAGAAAGAATAATCATAATTCTCATAATACCGTGGCTTCACTGAAGGCTGCTGTTGTTCAGGCAATGTTCGAAATGAATAAGGTGTTAGCATGCCAGCGGTTTCGGTCCTGCCTTGAAGCAGTCATGAAACTGAAGATGGTTTCATAGAATAATGTGCTTAGAAAAATCATTATCAAGACTAATTGCACAAATATTTATTTAAATGCATATTTATGTTGAAATATAGTTGTTTTATTGTATACCAAAACTGTCCTCAAATACCTCTCGCACTTTTTACAATTATTTCACTATCTCTATACCGGCTTACGCTGTGGACCTATTCCTGGATGACGAGTTTATGTTCAAATTCATTTGAGTACTACTTCATGTCTTCTATACTGAACATATGTAGCTCTCACCTATAATCTGTGTATATTTGTACGTACGTACGTACATACATTCATACACACATATTTATGCATACTTCCACTGACATACACCTACAAAGCACACACATGCATATATATATATATATATATTTATATATATGTATATACCTGTTAGCAGGAGACAATTTATGGTATGCGATGTTTTATAATTCCATTTATGATCATTATGTGATGCAGAATGGATTTAATATCTAGTAAATTGAATTTGCTGCCATGATTCAATTGCACGATACTTCGATTACTTTGACCATGCTATTTAGAAAATTGATTTAAATATTGCTATTATCTGTTAAATGCGCATGTATGTTCACTGGAAACTTTGAAATAGGAAACAAATTTCTCTTTCCATGAACAGTCGTCACTTATGTATTTCATTTGCATATAGTATTGGAACACTTGTTTTATATTTGGAATATATATCATTTGACGGACATTCAAACTGTTACATCCTTGTTTTTAGCATATCATGTTCTATTTTGGAGTACTTATCCATTATTTTATACATTTGAGAGGAAGATGTTCGAGATTTGGGTACTACTTCTAGTGGGTTGAGCAGCCAGGTAAAGACAGTCACAGTGTGTCTGAGAAAAAAAAACAACCTTCCTTGAGTCTTACCTATGATAAGTGCAGAAGAATAATGACTTTTACGCTCCGACTGATGTTACCTAGCTCGTATCTTCTGATGTCACTTCCAGAAGCTACGGGCGTACAGAAACATACTGCGCAGTTCAGAAACAATATACCCACACAATTCACTACAGCATATCACACTCAGTTCTTCAGTCGATCAAATGCTTGCTCTTTGTTAAATTATAGATAACCTTCTGTTGTAAAGCAACAACAATTATAACAATAACAAACGTTAGTTGTGATGATTTATCCCGTTATTAGGAAGAAATGTTCTAAAGCCGTTTATTCAAGAGTGAGTCTTTTAATCTATTGGGTCATATGGATACCGCGTCAAGGCTGACCCCTACAACATCAATATTTAAACTTTAACACTGGAAATCATGCGATTGAATATGTAATCATTATTGTATATTTCTGCAGCTTACAGTAGTATGCTGTTCGGTATGCAGTCATATATAAAAGTATTCTCATGGTCTTTGAATGCTTTAACTGTAGTCATCAATCAACATGAGTTCTCAGGCTACCATCATTTATATCTTTCCATGAGAAATATTCTACCTGACCAAGCATCAATCTCATCAGTCTGAGGGAGTAGGGGTGCATCAATTCTTGTGACAAAATATACAAAGCGGCCATCGATTGCGGTTGACCATGCTTCTGCACATATAAACGCAAGACCGGGTAAGATCTCTTGATGAAGACTGACAGTAGCCAATTCATGCAAGTTTCCCCCCCCCCACATTATCTAAGAGAAAATGATTACCAATACAGCATCGTACCAGTGTCGTTGCATGCGTTTCTGTAAGAAAGCAAAGTTACAAAAGATAGCGCAAAACATCGCTCTCGATCCTTTGACAGTTCAGCCAATCCACCTCGTGCTTTATTTTATATATGGCAATGTTGACCTCAGCGAACCCAATTAGAGTCTCGACGTTGTGGTTCGACCTCATATATATAAGAGCAAAATATTCATGCACAGTACCAACAACACCAGCATTATGAATGACTGTGTTCACTTCATTTTCTCATATTTCCTCTTATATTTATTGGCTCGTGCATGGAGAGTAAACAATCATTTATGTAATTCTTCATTACATTATCTACAGATTTTATCCCTATCCTGTACCTTTGTGGTGTTCGAAATACAATTTATGCTTTACCGCGTGTGTAGCTAAAATAGTTAAGAATATAACGGGATAACTAATATAATGTTGCACTCTAGTATTTTAAACAGAGGATTAATTAAATTATTGTTGCCTACCCATGTAACTAAAACAGAACAAAAAAGTAAAAGAAAAACTATATGTTTTCAAGGGATTTGTGTAATGCATTATTTTGGACACTTGGTTTGGAAAATTGTTTACAGAGAAAGACGTTTGAAATGGAAGAGAGAAACAAGAAAATCAAGAAATTCGTGAATGGAATACATTAAGAATTGGTCAGATTAAGATAGTGAACGCTTATGGACAGCACATGTAGGACTGAGATGGCGATTCATACTATAGCTAGCGCAAAATGCAGACGGTATCACATGATGATGATGATGATGATGACAACGACGTGGTGGTGGTGGTGGTGATGATGTTGTTGATATTGTTGTTGATAATGATGATGAAGATGATGACAACGATGATGATTTTTGCGTATAACGCTTCTGATTGTTGGTTTCCAACATCCCATATATCACTCAATGAATTTTCTGACGGTGAAAGTAACAAGCGAGTGGCTGTGCGACTTCTATAAAATAAATACCACAAGATAATTTTCTTTGATTTTTATTTATATATTAAGACACGTAGTATAGTGGTTAAAGTATAGAGTTCATGATTATGAGACCGTAGTTCGATTTGTAGACCGAATGACATTTTGCGACCTTGCACAACGCACTTCGTTTCGCGTTGTTCCAGTCTACTCAGTTGAAAGCAGGTACCAATTGAGTGCTGGTGCAGCTGTCTCTCATTCCACTAGTCAAAACCTCTAGCTGTTTCACTAGTTCAAAGGCTGGAGATAGAGAACATGTCTATCTTTGCTTCCGAGTACATAAGTATTTTAAATGCTTAACGAAAAAATGGTATATAGTACCAAATCATGGTACCTTACAATTGACAGCGATCTTCACTTCAACATTTAAATTTAATTTGTCAAGCTATGTTCGTCTCTTTAAAACAGCGACCTCTTCACTGCAGCACGGAATTTTTTCAGGGAAGAGGTCACGGTTTCAAAACGACGAACATATCATGACAAATTAAAGTTACATGCTGAATGAATCCAACGCTTTTTTTATGTGCTTTTAAATGGCTTATAAACACCTTTCACGCTGCATTTTTTTGGTTTCAGCACACGATCTCAGATCAAGTCACTTAGTATGCAAATACACCTCCGTAATATGCATAATATACATACATACATACATACCTACATACATACATACATACATATATATATATATATATATATATATATATGAGCACTCCAGGAATTACGCACTGTCTCCATCTAGATAATATTATTCACTAGGTATTACTCAAACCGAGGGTATGAGAGGATACAAATCCTCAAAATGACGAACAGTAGAATCGAATCTAGAATCAAGACATACGTGTAAAGCAAATTTCAAACCATACAATCATATCTGCATCCATTTGATAATCTGTATTTAATGTTGCTTTTGTATATTTTCGAATTATGGAAAGCTACTTTAGGATAAGTCCAGAGAAAATAAAAATGTTATTGTTTGTACAGCAGTTATAAAAATAACGCTTAAAACTGTACAAATTTGTTATTGAGATATTGGAAATTATACTTAGATAATCATGAAAAGTCTAACGTGGCTGTCAGATCTGTGTTTCTGAGAAATAAACTGTTTGTTTAGGCTTACGTCAAGTAAAATATTAAAAATCGAAATCGTGACTTTTTATTGCTAAATGTATCGGTTGTGATGCTGAAAATTTGATCTCGATACACAGGTACTTTTACAATTGTTCTTAAGATACTTGCTTAAACGTGTTCAAGATGGCTATCGTGTGTTGTTTTCAGAAGAGACAAACAGCTTGTAATCATTGGATAATCCGCAGCAATCGATTTAAATCAATAACGCTGTCATGTAAATGATAAATACATAATGTCGTAATAACCCCATTCGGAATTCTCTTCGCTATGTATTATGCTGAAGTATTCAAGTTTTGATCCTAGGAACATGACTGTAATGAGAATATTGTCACGTTTTATTTAACATGTATCTCGATATAACTTTGTTAGATATCTTACACGTAGGAACGTGTAAAGAGATATGTTCCTACGTACAACATATTGCTGATCTGTATACTAATATAATAACACATGTGTAGTAACCTTTTGATAATACTATGAAGATAAAGAAACCCAATAACATAAAACTAAAAGTATTCTGTGGATTTCAGTAGAGTTAGGTGTACACATTTTGAATATTATAACATATGAAAGAGATTTGCTCGATTCTAATTTTCGGCAGCCAATAAAGTAACAAGCTTTTAAATCGAAATAATTTAAACTTTCCTAATAGTAATCGGTGTTATAATTATCTGTAAAGCTTATGGTTTCACAGTGAAAGAAGCCATAAGTTTGCGTCATTTAGAATAATATAATTAATTCTAGCAATTCTTTGAATAAGTAAGCGGATCAAAGACTTGATCCGAAAGATGTTGATAACCAATATCAAAAGTAAATAAAAGTAAAATGATGCTATATGTATTGCTTTAAGGTCTACAACGTTGTTATTTATATGTGATGTACTATTTTTATTAACCCTGATTCAGATTGAAATATTGCTTTGTTCAGATGAGGTTTCAAATATTTCATTTTGACTTTTAAAATGAATCAATAAAAGAAAATATAATCATCTGTGAAGCAGTAAGATCAGTGTCTATGTGTGTTTGTGTGTATATGTATATATATATATATATATATATATGTGTGTGTGTGTGTGTGTGTGTGTTCTCTTCAGTCCTTATTTAAATTTACAACGTCTCATCGCCCGATCTTAGATGAAAAAAAGAAACAATGTCATATCTTAAACATGAGAAAAGTCTTGCATATTTTTTATGTTTCACTGATACTTAGTATTTATAATGCGCAAGTTAGTTGGTGGATTTATTTTTCTGAAAGCGCTAGCTTTTTCAGATTATCACATTGGCATTTACTCATAAAACCAAGTGCACCAATTATTAATGCTATAAATCTGAATTTATATTCTTAGAATAGAACCTGGAATTTTCGGAGCACCTGGACATCATTATTCTTTTTCTCTTTTATTTTCAAAGCGATATATCAGCAAGAATAATGACCTCTATGACAGCACATACATTTTCTTGTCTGTCCCAAACAACAAATTCCGGTCTGTCATGTTTACACTTGAAACGATGTTTTTTATGGGAAGGTTCCACCAATATTCTTTGTGTTGATGTTTTTTGTATTTATTCAGTAACAAGAGAATTCTCTTTATTTATTCCAGGACAATCATTTTTTTCCGAATGACATTGTACATTGTTTCTGCGACAAGGTCGTGTTATAGCATGAGGTAGTACCTTGATGACATTTTTTGGCAGCTACTAATCACATGTGTGATGTCTTCCACAAAAGAAAACATGACATAAACTACATTTTAGGTTTCATCTTGGAGCTCCAAGGACTTCATTGTCACTTTTGATTATTAGGTATTTCCTAGCAATCTTGGATTGCAAATGCATAATCTTCAAAGTGTGATGTGATGTAGTGGTCACAAGTCCAAAAGAGGTTGCGCTTCATGTCTATATTACTATCTTCTTTAAGTCTTCGAGAAACCTATCCATGCATAGCTTCTTTGAGGTATATAAGACCGGCTGTTCGGGTTTGTATGAGATGTAACCAGCAAAAGAGTACTTCCTGAGGTGCTTGCTACCGACACATGATCTATTCTTCACTTTTCATTTTATATATTTTTATATTTTTATTTTTATTCTTATTTTATATATGTATTAAAAATTGGCAAAATTCATGTATTGAATTTTGTAAATCTTTGAAGAGGCCTGGCGAATCATGCATGTACTTCCATTGCATCATTTTCATCTACTAATTACTCCAGCGTACGGGAGCTATAGAGATAGAATGGGGCATGCCAATATGTATATATTTATATATGTAACTATACATGTGCTGTTGGCGATTTCTTTTCTTACTTTGAGCTTTTCCCTTTCTCATTTCTGACGAAGAGCTATGCTCGAAACCTCGAACTCTTTCTTTTCACTGAGCGTGAAGCTAATACATTCAAGAAGGTTGCAATCTAGGGAGTCAGGTGGCTAGATGCTTGGAGTGATGTGTTTGCAGAAATTGTCTGATACCCATGATTGGGTACCCCTACATGTGTGGCATGGTGCAGTGTCCTGTTGCCAGAGTCTTCTAGTAGCCACCCTCTTGACCCAAGGTAACACTACCTCCTTAAGGCACTGGTGCAGGCCTTCGTCTTGATTCTGAGGCTGTTTGGTGGGAAGATGAATGGAGATATAACGTCGCCATTACTAGTGATCACTTCAAACACCACGATATTGACTCCATGTTTGACTCTCGGTATATATTTTGGGGACATGGTAAGCCAACGTTTGTTCTGATCATGGCAGAAATATTTCTCGTCTGAGAAAAACCGAAGCATGTTCGATTGGAGGGGATACTTGAGTTTGATCAAAAGCTTCGTAGTGCAATCTTACTTCTTATACTTGGTGGTTTGGGATAAAAATTGGCCCTTTCTTATCTTGCATGAGAAATACGGATTGTCTTCATGCACTACTTGCCTGATAAGAAACTCAGACACACGCATGTCCCTCATGATGGACCTGATTGACTTGAATGTATGGTTGTCAATAATGACCTGGATCTCACCAACAAATTCAGGAGTTCTTTTCTTATAAGAAAGATCAGAGTGAGTATTCCGAGTTGCCGTACCTTCGTAATCACCATTTGACTCATCCAACTCTTTCCGAATCCTCTGCACTCTCTTCAGATTGGCACCAAAACACTCTCAATTGTTCGTATTGGACCTTCTGACGCGAATGTCAAGCATTACAGCATGTCATTTCCAAATTTCTGGCAGAGTGAATTGCATTATGGTGCTGTTGTTCTTACAAACGGTGCCCAACTGAAAATATGTGTTGAAAGAAAATGATTGAAACATTTGCAAATCGTAAAGCAATTTAAAACACACTTATACAGTTATATTCATCCGGCTTTACTTTGTAATAGCAGTATATATAATGTATGAAAATATTTTATTGTACATTTAGAACCTGATCACTAATACTGCTTTGTATCAGACACAGTAGAGTAATATTGAACAGGTCTTAGATTGGCGAAGAAATACTTTGATGCTTAATAATATAATTTCATCATAAAATACTGTATAACTGAATCGCTATACATATATATTCAGTGACTTAACTCCTCACCTTGGAATATCTGCATGAAATTTCTCTGGTAATGTTCAAATGAGTAACTCATGACTGATAAGATGTTGAACGAAGTAGTTGACTGAATTGAAAAATTTATCAAAGAATGAAGATATGCAGTTTGATAGGTGGAACGTGCGCCTATCTTTTGGTTCATTTATTCTAGTGTGATATATTTCTGAAATTTGACAAGCATACATTTACAAGAAACTCTCGAAAAATTTTATGTATCTTTGATTATTTTGGCTTCTTTTTACTTTCTAGTTTTGCCTTCTTGAACATTTTTGTAATTCATTGCAATAACTCACACTTTATGTTAGTGATGTTATCATTTCTTATTCTTTCATAATGTTGAAATAGGACGCCTGTTTTGATTTTGTTATTCGCATTAAAACAGTTGTGAATGTTTGTTCTAGCCTGTTGTTAATTATTTTGGAGGTATATGTTGTCAACAATATCATCTATAACTCTCTCTCTCTCTCTCTCTCTCTCTCTCTCTC
>NC_068981.1:144882505-144886750 GCF_001194135.2 Octopus bimaculoides | reverse complement strand
ATATATATATATATACATATATATATATGTTTCCTAGTCAGCTACCTCTCTTTTCTATATACGTGCAAATGGTAATTTGTTTTTCATTCAATTAAAATGAATAATGTTTGCAGATCAGAACCGTAAAGCTGCTTGCATGCATTTATTGTACAACATGAAAACCATTTTAATATCACAGAATATATAAAAAAAAATTATGTGCAGGTCCTAACAATGAAAGTGACAACAATATTAGCAGTTTGCTTATTATGTTGAGCATTTTGTTGTATGGGGCTCCAATATAGGTTTTGTTTATCGCTGAAATGGTTTTTCACAGCTTTATTACTGATATAAAACACTGAGATTAAGAAAACTTCTGAGGCAAATATGAATTGGATAAAGAAAATTAATGTTTTGTTATTTTCTATAACAAAATATTGATTCCTAACACACATAATATCATATATATTTGAGAAGAGATAGCAGTGAGATATATCGAACTCTGTACTTGACTGCTATTTTAATTTCTCGCTCTGGTAGGATGAAAGGTAAGATATACTATGTAAAGATTTGAACTCATAACACTAGAAGCTGTAGCTAAATATCAGGTGGTATATCTTATGTTAGCTTCTTTTTCTATTAAAGATGAGGTGCGGCAGACACAATTTAGGTTTCAGTCATATAAAGCCAGTAAATGTAACAGGAACCGAAAGATGAGAGACCCTATGTGGTCAAGGACAAGTACAGAAATAGTAGTACATATTAATGAAATCACAGCTACTATACTGGCTTTAAAAAAACGAAGAATACATTATAATGTAGTTTCGGATGCATTTTTAGAAGCAAAAGAAAAAAAAAGGCTGGAACAATTTTCATCATAAGTTTGCTATATCAGATCTCTGATGAACAACGATAGTAATAACGGCAATGGTAACAGTAACAACAATAACAATAATAGCAGCGGCAGTAGTGCGTGTGTGCAACGTTTAGCTCCATTACATTTCATATATATGGTGAACAGCATTTTTGTCTAAGAGGAACTCATTCTGAGACCATTCATAATTCTTATAAACAAAAAGACGCTTTACAGAAAAAAATTAAGATATGACTTTCTAGTAGCCCAATTTCAAATTATAAATACACCTAAACAAATAAACTAACAAAAATGATAAAACAAAACAAAAACAAACAAACTAATATATATACTGCATCTCTCCCTGAAGTAATTGTTGATAAAATAGTCAAATACACCATCGTTTAGCATAGCATTAAAGAAAATAGGTGACTGTCTGATAGGTGATTTTTCACTGACCAAAACTACCACAACACAAACATGCTCTTAAAACATGCTTACTTTTTCCATGGTAGTACAGTGGCTTCTGTGTCCACATTTGGTAAATGCATGCTGCAGTTATCAAAATCAATATATTTATTCGCCTCACTGATTCATTATTCATATTATATCTGTAGTTCTCTGCACCACTTTTAAAACGTTAAATCCTCATATAAGTTATAAAAATGTGTAATTACACTAAATTGGATCTCTCAATCAACGTAGAAATTTAATTAACTCATATAGTTATTAAATATCATGAATAATACTTATTAATTATGAGAATATCTATATTTTTCGTCTTTCTTTATATACATCTATACATCAAATGAATTGGCTTGCGTCAAGCTCAGTCAAAAATATCTCCATCAATATCTATTTCACCATATCACCGCCTCGGTATCTTCTCCATCATTTATCATACAAATGAAATCTAATTCAGAAATTACTTTTCAAAATATATAATCACCAATATAAACCTCTCCATATCATTATATATCTAATTATAAGGCAGCGATCTGTCAAAGTCATTACCACGCCGGACAAAATGGTTAGCGGCATTCCTTCCCGCTTTACGTCATGATTTCAAAGTCAGACACTGACTGCATTTTATCATTTCGGGATCAATGAAATAACTACCAGTAAATTATTGGGGTCGATGCAATCGAATAGCACTATTCCTCTCCAATTTCCCGCCTTTTGTATATAATAGAAAAAGATTAAAAGATTATTATTATTTCTGAAAGTATTTTAGTTTTGTCTGAATTAATTTAAATTAAAGTTTGAAGTTGTTCTTCCAACCAGCCCAACACCATGACAATGAAAGAAATGTACGAGTAAAAGATATTTTAGCTTTTTATTAATAGAATGGTTCGTTAAATTGATTTAGCCTCTATTCTAGGTGGGGCTTAGTATTTGTGTGTTTACGTTGTAGGAATAAATCCTAACAAGCATCTTTGCATTTCATCTTTCCCGAGCCGATAAAATATTCAAGCACCCACGTCACTTCAATTATTTCACCTCTCCCATTAAATTCTAGGTATCGGACCAATAATCATCTGATTAAAACTCTCAGCTTATTTTGCTGGTTATTATGGAAAGTGTCAGCTGTCCACGGCCAGTAGACTAAGGTGTCACTTGTTTACTGATCATGCTTCAAGAACCCTGCAGAAAAATCTTGCAGTTCCAAGCACAAATGGGGTTCTGTCTTTACATCTGCCCCAATCTTTTTGAGCCATGTTGGTAGTTGAGTGCTGATACTTCCAAGTGCGCCAATTAATAAGTTCACTCCTTTCATTGCCCACAACTTGCGTATTTCCCACTTCAAATCGTCATAGGTGTTCAGATACTCTTCTTTCTTATTGATTCTGTTGTTAACAGTTTTGTTTTCTTTTTTGTTCACCACAACACTGTCAGGCTTCCAATGTCTGATCTGATGGACACACTGAATCATTGCATCCCACAGGATTTTGTAGTCTTCGTTCTTGGTAACTCCTGGGATTTGGTCATACCACGTCTTTGCTCTTTGTAGGCTGTGATTTCCACAGAGCTCCCAATGGATCATTCTTGCCACATTGTCATGTTGTTATTTGTAATCATGTCGTGCCAATTTCGGGCATTCACTAACAATGTGCCATACCGTTTCACCTCTCTCACCACACATTCTGCATTTGTCGCTCTCAGTTCTGTTGTCAATTCTGCACTTCACATAGTTAGTTCTTAACTCTTTTTCTTGTGCCGCA
Source organism: Octopus bimaculoides (assembly GCF_001194135.2). Classification (NCBI taxonomy): domain Eukaryota; kingdom Metazoa; phylum Mollusca; class Cephalopoda; order Octopoda; family Octopodidae; genus Octopus; species Octopus bimaculoides. Next base: position 144,883,696 of record NC_068981.1, on the reverse strand, counting down.
CATATTGATGCTTCTGTCTCTATCTTCAGGTCATTCCTCCCGTCATCAGTATCTCTCTTGACGCTCGTATCTCTTGCAAACTGGCCGCACATTTTCTTTTACCCTTCCATGCTATTCTTTTTCGAGTTCTCTTCCACTTTATGTCTTTCTTTCTTTACAAAATTATGAATTTTGATGATATCGAACTCCTGCACGTGCTTCAGCAATGATTACACGGCATTTTCCACATACCACTCTAACCTTTTTGACTTTGCTACTACACATTCCTGGCAACTAAAGAAACTTCTCCCACCATTTCTTCTGGACAAGTACAACCTACTAGTGTCAATTTTGAGATGGAATGCTCCGTACATGGTCAATATTTTTCTTGTCTTCGTATCCATGCTCATCAGTTCTTTCTTTTGCCAATTTATGACTCTAGCTCCATACCCAAGTGATTCTATCACCCATGTATTTACTGCTTGAATTTTATTCCAGCCAGTCAATTTTGAGCGCAATACCAATCTTAGTCTTCTGAAAGATTCTTTCCTCAGCTGTTCTTTCATTTCTTTCTCCATGATTTCGTTGAACGCTATTATTATTATCATTGAGTGAGAGAGCAGTGCATGCCATCAAAATGACTCTGGGGCAATATATGCGAAGCCCAGTACACCCATCATGACTACCCGTCTGATAAGGGTACACCAGGCACATGCATCACAACCATATGTGCTCGACATAGTGATCTCATATGAAGATAAGCAGCGTATGACCTTGCAGGTGAGGCCCAGTCAGAATTTTCTTGTGATCGAGTAGACCATCCTGCTCAGAAGTTCCATAAACGAGGGTTGTTTAAAGATGTTTAACAAAACATATATGTTTTCAGAGGTGAATTATCCAGACGACAGAGAATTTCTGTGAACATATGGTTATGATGCTCCCCAACTATTTCTGTTCGTGATCAGTGATGCACATATCGTCAACCACTAAGAGACATGCTCAACTGGTTAATGTCAAACAACTGACAAGCAAATCTGTAGTATTGAGCAGAATATTTGCTGTAGTCCATCTCTTATACCAAGACAAAATAATGTACATAATAACATAATAGCACTTCCAATCAGTTAAGACCAGAAGCCATTATTATTATTATTATTATTATTATTATAATTATTATTATTATTATTATAATAATAATAATAATAATATTAT
>NC_068981.1:144878810-144881772 GCF_001194135.2 Octopus bimaculoides | reverse complement strand
TTCCTTTATATCAGATAAGATAGAGACTTTGGACTTGGTTTTGGTTTCCTTTCTGTTATTTTTTTGTTTTCTTCGTAAATGCATCTTTTTTATTTACGTTCACGTTCTGTATTTTATGTGTGAACAACATATGCAACCATGGGTAATTGTAAGGCTTTTATCTACGTGTATTTGCTGTTCAAAATTGGTCGTGTTTCAGTTATGAGGACTGACTCTTGTATTTGCCGTAACGATGCGTCACCGGGGTGTCTAGACAGGATTTCTATGCTAATTCGGTCCAGTACACCACCATGTTGTTCTTTGGCATGCTGGTATAGCACCGAGGTTTGCTATTGTTAGATTTTCCATTTAGAACTGCTTTGTCTACATATAATAGATCATGCGTTCCTCTCGCCTTCATCCTACAACATTTATGTTCTTCTGGTATTAAATTCTTGTTGTCAAGGTGCTCGTAAATACGTTCTGAAAGCATTTCTGTTAACAGCTTTGACACTAATGGTAAACAAGTGATTGGTCTACAGTTTCTCGGTGTATTACCCTTGCTCTTATCCTTCATAATGAATATTGTCCTCCCTCTAGTCATCCAATTTGGTATCATTCCTCCATTAAGGCAATCCTAAATTTGTTCCCTCTGCCTCCCATATAAACTACTGAATTTCTTTAGCCAGTAGCCTTGAACTAAATATAGGCCCTTCGAAGTATTATTATTATTATTATTATTATTATTATTATTATTATTATCATTATTATTATTATTGTTGTTGTTGTTGTTGTTGTTGTTGTTGTTGTTGTTGTTAGTGGCGGTAATGGCAGTGATCGTGTAGAATCGGAGAAGGTGTCACACGGTATTTCTTCTGGCTCTATATGATCTGGTTTCACAAATACCACCGAGGTGTTTGCTTATTCATTTCTATTTCAGACTGTTTATTAAATAATTCTGTTTTATCTGCCACTGTCCAATTGCCTATATGTTCATGTTTGGCTACAAATAGAATAACAACTTTACTAGTTATCAAGTCAACTATCTAATGACTTATGATTCACTTTATTTATAAATGATCATTCATTCATATAAATATTTGGCAATGTTTTACTTCTTAGTACCCCAATAGCTCAAGAATTCTAGAATTCCTTCCATGCCAATGTATTTCCATAGCAGCATTATGACAGCTGCTTTTGATTTCAACGGCCTTCGAGGGCTTTCAGACGTCATGTGTTTAATTCCAGTTTTAAAAAGCATAAGTAAGATATTAACTCATTGTAAGCGCACGAAAGGAATTTGTTTTACTTATTAGATTCAGGAATAGAGAAGAGATCATATTCAGTTTCTTTTTAAACTCCGTCAACACTAAGTGATATTGATAGCCACTTCAGTCAAGTTACAAATGCTAATGTTTAATTTATGAAATCACATAAGGAGAAATGACAGCAGTAAAGGTATTTCAGATCGGTACATTAGTTACACAAATGAGTTTGACAAAGTATTAGTTCCGGATGATTCACGTATATATAAATATATTAAATGCTTATAAATTCCATCCTAGAATTATTGCTATTATATTTATCCTACATTATATCGGTATAACCATGGTGCAACCCCGAAAAACTGACTTACTAGTCAGTATTATTAGACGGTAGCCGACATAATGAAATAAGAGCTTTATTTGCATACCACTAACGTTACCTAAACGAATTTAAAAGATATACATACAGCGGTGCTGTGTGGTAAGAAACTTGCTCTCCAACCACATGGTTCGGGGGTCATTGCCACTGCGTGGGATTTGAGCAAGTGTCCTCTGCTCTAGCCTCGTGCCGACCAAAGACAGCGGATTTGGTAGACGGAACTGAAACAGGCCAGTCGTATGTATGTATGTATGTATGTATGTATGTATATGCGTATGTGTGTGTGTGTGTGGGTATGTTACTTTGTGATTATGTGTGTCTTTGAGATTATGTTTGTCCTCGTGCTGGTCTATTTAGATCTTCGTAACTTAGCGGTTCGGCAAAAGTACCTTGCAGAATAAGTACCAGGCTTTTAAAATATAAGTAATGGGATCGAAACATTTCACGAAAAATTCTTCATGACGGTGCTCCAGTGAGGCTGCATCTAATGAACGAAACAAGTAAAAGAAAAAAAGACACACACACACACACACACACAAACTTACACACGCACTCACATATTCAATCTATCTATGTATATTAATATATGTATGTACATACATGTATGTGTATATATATCTAATATATAAAATACATATATGTACACACACACATTCATATATACACATATATATTTATATATATATTCATATATATATGTGTTATTTCTTTATTACCCACAAGGGGCTACACACACAGGGGACAAACAAAGACAGACAAACGGATTAAATCGATTATATCGACCCCAGTGCGTAACTGGTACTTATTTAATCGACCCCGAAAGGATGAAAGGCAAAGTCGACCTCGGCGGAATTTGAACTCAGAACGTAGCGGCAGACGAAATACCACTAAGCATTTCGGCTGGCGTGCTAACGTTTCTGCCAGCATATATGTGTGTGTATGCATATACTCTTTTACTCTTTTACTTGTTTCAGTCGTTTGACTGCGGCTATGCAGGAGCAACGCCTTTAGTCGAGGAAATCGACTCCAGGACTTATTCTTTGTAAGCCTAGTACATATTCTATCGGCGGTGTCTTTGCCGAACCGGTGAGTTACAGGAACGTAAACACACCAACATCGGTTGTCAAGCGATGTTGGGGGCACAAACACAGACACACAAAAACACACACACACGCACACACACACGCACACACATACACACACACACACACATACACACACACACACACACACACACATGTACATATATACGACGGGCTTCTTTCAGTTTCCGTCTACCAAATCCACTCACAAAGCTTTGGTCTGCCCGAGGCTATAGTAGAAGACACTTCCCCAATGT
>NC_068981.1:144877380-144878752 GCF_001194135.2 Octopus bimaculoides | reverse complement strand
TATATATATATATATATATATGCCAGAATATATATTTTTACATATTTAGTATCAATCTTCCACCAGGGTTCCAGAACCGCAACTCAAAATCATTATACAAAAACCAGTTGCTGTCGTCACCACCTCCATTCAAATGAAATTCTACAAACACCAGATGCTGACGTTACCTAACTCCAGACCAATCAAAACTGAACTTCCCCGAATACAACGAAATGACCCTTTAAGAGAACCAACTAACCGGAACGACTTATGACAGTATCCACAAGGAAACCAAACAAGCAGAACGACAAGCTTGACGACGGAAAAAACGTCACCAGAATTTTAATGAATCAAAAATCAGATCCGCTCACGGAAAAAAATTATAAATTCATCTGATCCCAAAATATATCACTACAAGGGAAAGCGTTTATTAGAAGAGGATCAGGGAAACTGTAAACCAAATTCCCTTTCTTTACTATTTTCATTTCATACTTATTTTTTTCATTATGACTTGTCGACCACTACTAAAATTAATGAACTTTGTACATTCAAACAAATTGATATGCAGTTTTAATTTTATTTACTACAATGAACATTCAAACTTACACCTGTTTTGAAATTGTTAATTTTTTCAACATTGAAACATTTTAATTTGTAACATTGAGACATTTTAGCTTGTCAACATTGAAACATTTTAATTTAACAACATTGAAACTTTTAAACATGTTTTTCTAACTTTAAAATTTTACCATTGCTATACAAAAAATATTGTTGAAAATAGTTCGGTATATATGTAAAAAAATGTATTTTAAACATTTACGAGTTTTTGAAATTTATGTGCATTTTCAACAACACATTTTCCTATATTTTTTCCTTCGTGGAAACACCCATTCTTTTGTTACACACACATATATATATATATAGGTAGGTAGGAATATATAACTTTATTCATGCATGCATCCATACATAAATACATGTATACATGCCTCATACCACTCTCTATGTATGAACACCGCTGTCAAAGTTCGTGCGAAAGTGAAAACTTACGTTTTTAAACATTTAAGTGACACTTCCTCAAACATGCATCAAAGTGCCCTCTACATTTTGCATCTGCCAGACTTTGTGTTTTGCTTATATTAGGAGAGAATGAAAAAGAAAACAAATAAAGTTGCACATGTAAATAGACTGTGCCAGCGTAGATAAAAGTAGGTTTAGGGAATCAGGAAGAAGAAGAAGAAGAAGAAGAAGAAGAAGAAGAAACTATATTTTTCTACCCCTGAAACCGAAGAACTGCGATGTGTTTCTGGAATCCATCAGTGTAGGTAACCGAGAGCTTGAGAAGAGTATTGCTTTGAAAATATCCTATCTTCATACCCTACCAGGATAATATATA
>NC_068981.1:144875696-144876380 GCF_001194135.2 Octopus bimaculoides | reverse complement strand
GTGTGTGTGTGTGTGTGTGTGTGTGTGTGTGTGTGTGTGTGAGTGTGTGTGTGTGTGTGTATTTGTGTGTATATGTACAAACATAAAGTATTTACGTGTGCGTGTGTGTATGTACGCGCTCGTTCTTTCTGCTTTTATTTTGATGAGCTTAACTAACGCTTCGATAAATAACGTTTCGATAAGCACAAGACTTAAAAGCAATTACTCTGGTGGATACGATCGATCAAACACTTTAATGCGTGCACCCGCATCAACGCAGTCCAGTGCCTGAAACAAGGGAAGGGGTTAAAAGAAAAAGTAGAATATTTATAACGTTGTCTGGCTATCAGCCTGCCTGTCTATCTATCTATCTATCTGATCTGGACGGATGCTAGTCACATCGGCTCGCAAGTAAGTTGGCCTTTTATATGTCAAAACTTTTGCAGTTTTAAAATATTTTTTGTGGAAGAGGTGTATAAGTCTATACACTTCGACCCTATTGGGTTTTTGTAATAGGAAGTGGCTCCTTCTGGAGTTTATTTCCAAAAGTTTTTGATTTTTCTACGGCTTATTTGCCATATTTCGTAAAAGAAATATGGCTAGGCCTTCACACGTGGTCGATTTGCCTCTAACAGCAGGCAAGGAGACTGACCAACAAGTCGTTCCGCATGAACGAACACAAGACGTAGAGACCAGGAATGCTGC
>NC_068981.1:144869094-144870169 GCF_001194135.2 Octopus bimaculoides | reverse complement strand
TCTATCTATCTATCTATCTATCTATCTATCTATCTATCTATCTATCTATCTATCTTTCTATCTATCTATCTATCTATTGACCAAGGTTACCGTGGTCTTTTCCGTAGGCTTTTCTTTCCACGGCTAAACCTAAACTGTCCTCCCCTCTTTTTACACGAGAACATTACTGTGATACACGATCCCTATTGATTGCTTTTTTTTTCTCGACCCATTTTGATCGAACTCCCTCCTTTTCCCCTTCCTACGATCCCTTTTGATCGACACACTTTTTTTTTCCTTCCCCCTCCCAAAAAGAAAAGCTCTACATTGTATTTGTCCCATCTTTGTTGAGCCCTGTGTGGCTAAGAAAAGAAATGTATCTATCTATCTATCTATCTATCTATCTACCTATCTATATATTGATCTATCCACACACACACAGACCCTCACACACACAAACACACACAAACACAAACACACACACAAACACACACACAAACACAAACACACAGACATACACATTATTGCCAACTTTCACTTGATAAAGGAAGTCGGTAATATCTGTGTTTACTGGTTGCACCCACATTCCATTAGTAAATTATGAACATTAATATCATTACCTAAATCCAAACTTCCTGTAACAACTGTCGAATGAAGAAATTGTGCATTGTCTTAATATTATGCATTTTTTATACCCTATGTAAATGTATTCGTATATATGTACATGTGTATTTATCTTTCTCAACATATGTGTCTATATGCATGTATATATATATATATATATATATATATAAGCAATGTTAAATCTCTGAACGAGGTATTAACAGTAACTGCACGATAAAGTGAAGTATATTTGCCATTTAAATGTGGCTGACCCCTAAGGGTGAATGTTACTGTTGCTTTTAGCCCCAGGAGAACATCTCCTCCAGCTGGCTTATCGCCACACATCTGTGTCCTGTCTATTTTTGCCAAGGGAAGTTATCCCTCCCATCTTGATCTGCGATACGTACGGACCCGAGTTTCAGGGATATTTCCCTTTTTCAGCGTACGGTAATCGCCGACCTTCGATGAGAAAGACAATCTCTAGGCAAAATAT
>NC_068981.1:144848374-144868617 GCF_001194135.2 Octopus bimaculoides | reverse complement strand
AGTGAATAAGTTCACTGGAAAAAGACTTATATTTTGCCAAGAGATTGTCTTTCTCATCGAAGGTCGGCGATTATCGTACGCTGAAGAAGGGAAATAACCCTGAAACTCGGGTCCGTACGTATCGCAGATCAAGATGGGAGGGATAACTTCCCTTGGCAAAAATAGACAGGACACAGATGTGTGCCGATAAGCAAGCTGGAGGAGATGTTCTCCTGGGGCTAAAAGCAACAGTAACATCCACCCTTAGGGGTCAGCCACATTTAAATGGCAAATATACTTCACTTTATATATATATATATATATATATACACACTAGCAGCGAAGCCCAGTTTCACCCCGTCTGTTTGGATGATGTGGCTGTGATGGTTTTCGGTTAGGCATAATCTATAATAGTGTTTCTCAACCCTCATTTCGGGGTCCCTTGCTTCGATTGGAGCCTCCAGCTGTATGAAAATTTCTTGACTCCCCACCCCTTGTCAGAAAACAGCTTCAGGAGTTGTGAAGAACGAATTTGTACGTAGTCTATTTCTGAGAGCTATTCCATTGGACCCCTGTCTAATCATTAAAACATTGATTTCATTATGAACATAGAAAGATATTATACATTAATCCCTAATTTTGTAAGCAGTTGTATCCGTAAAAATTTATTTGCAGAGAGCAGAAATTGAAAGATATATGAAATGGACGTGTGTGTGTGTGTGTGTATCTATGTGTGTGTGTGTATCTGTGTGTGTGTGTGTGTGTGTGTCTATGTGTATCTATGTGTGTGTGTATCTATGTGTGTGTGTATATGTGTGCATGCGTGTATGCGTGCTTGCGTGTGTGTATACGTTTACGATAGTTGATTTATGGAAAAGATTGTTAAATTTTTGAAATGCAAATATGTGAATGAAAATTAAGTTCAGACCTCTACTTGGTAGCTAGACCTGGTAGGAATAGCAGCCAAATCTCCCTTAAAACACCCTACTGCCTTAATCCGACAATTCTGCCTATTATATAGTTTGAATGAGAAACTGTAACTAAAGATTAAGATTATTAACCCCGCAAAGAGATGAAAGAAGAGAGACAGCAGAGCGAAAGCTTTGGCTGACTGTCATCCTGTACTCCCCTTGTTGCTAGCGAAATGGCATATGCTGGCTGTGTGAGCAACTGGTTGTTTTAATGGCGGAACAAATAGGGGAATTCCATTAGAAAAAGTTTTAATTGATTTTCTCAGTAAGTATGGGGGCTAGGAAAAGAGTATTCCAATCTATGCACCCATCTGCACATGTGTGCCATTTTTCACACGAATCCACCCAGCCGTTTGGCTGTGAACCTCAAGACAAGAAAGAATACAACGATCGCCACACACAAAAATACATGTATGTCAAGCTAATTGTGTTTATCTTCACATCAGCTCGCCTCAGTGTTGTTCTCTTACACCCATTCTTGACGCCGCTGGTCTAGTGCTTGATGAAAACTTTGGAGTTTAAGTTAAAATTCATTTGATCACTATTACATGTTGTGTATATCGAGTGTGTCTAGCTCTCATATAGTTTGTATATAGATACACACATACTCTCTCTCTCTCTCTCTCTCTCTCTCTCTCTCTCTCTCTCTCTCTCTCTCACACACACACACACACACACACACATACGCACGCACACACATACACATACGCACGCACACACATACACATACGCACGCACACACATACAGACACGTTTACATATATACATACAAATATTAATGTATGTATACATGCACACAGTCACACAAGCGCAGTAATTTCGTTTACTAAACCTTCTAGCATATAAATGTTCGTATTGGAACAGAAAAACTATGTCATTCTGTACGGATAAAGTAATATCAAGATATCATTTCCTAGCGTGTGCTCATAACTTTTAGAAACGCTTGAAAGACTGTCATCAGTTCATTAATCAATAGCAAATAGACCCTAAATGAATACTGATTCATACCGTATCTACTGTATTAAGAATAATTTTCAACAACCTAGAGAATTGTGCAAAATCTTGTGCAAGAATAAATTGAATTATAGATGCCTCCTAAAGTTAACTGTAAATAATAATCCAAATTTTCTGGGTTATAATACCATTTTTCCAAGAAATGCATATCTACTCCATTAACTGAGTTTATATTTTTTACTCAGGCTAAAGGTAGAGTGACAGCATATTTTGTATAATTTTTCGTTGCTGCAAATATCTGTTTGAGATACAATGAATCATTAGAACACTATTCAAGAATAACAATCTACTCCACAAAAGAGTTTGAAGAAGTCAGGATTTGGAGGAAGTTATACCCCAGCGTTAGCTTTCTCTAATGAGGCCTTTAAACCTTCAATTGTGTACTAATGAGGCACTGGCTTCTACGACTTTGTTATTACAATTGTTCATGAAATATATGACAATACAGGATACACAAAAATGTCTTCAATAAAAGTGAAAAGCAACGGGGGTCTTTTGCAGAACACTATTATGTCTGGCAGTTCGAAAGATTATTGACATCAAATAATCTTTTACAAAATTAAATAAATAAAACTTTCTTCTCTTTCCCAACTTTCATATGAAATATGTAACAACAGTTTTCTTAAACATTTCTGAATATTTTAAATTATGTCGAAAATACAATTATAATTAAGCATATCACAAGCTGGCAAGATTCTTCAACTAGCTTGAAATATCAACCAAATCTACCTCATATAACACTTTACCAGGTTTAGTAAACGGAGTCGCATGCAATATAATCAGACCAAAAAGACTTGAAGGATGCAACAAAAAGACGGTTGTGTGTGAGAAACATGTAAAACTATTCGATCTGGGATGATCTGGGTATACACAATGACAACAACAGTAACAAATCGCAAATATATCATGCGAGTATTTTTTTCTTTATATTAATTATTTATCTTAAATAACACTTACTAATAATATAAAATTATAGTAGACGAAACAAAAATAAATTCTGACTTAATATATATTACGATAACATGTTGTTATGAAACACACACGTGTGATACGTTGTAATTTAAGAGAAATTTATCTCATGTAATAGAGAGCTAAAAGAACTAATTTCATGGCAAGCAGATGCTCCGTAGTTATTACTTGGTATTGTGTGTGCCGTTGAAGTGAGATAGAAATTCAGATAATATCGGAGCAATAGATGTTTATAATTACATTTAGACTCAAGCAGACATCTTAAAACTATAGAGGAAGGTAAAGAAATTTATTTTCTTTTTTCGAAATCAAACACAGGAAGTGATTTATATATATTTACACTTCCTTCTTTATTTTAGCCCTAAAGCTTATGTAGGTCTCAGTTATGTTTACTTTCATACTCAGTCTCTAATTGGCTTTACTTGTTATTCTTCAAACAAACACTTAAGTTTAAAGTAAATCTTTGCCAGACCATCTTACCTATGTCGTAACTGTGTTGATATTATTATTAATATATATAGTATTAATTTTACTATTTGGCTTGTTTGTTTGCGCTGTATGTGACTTCATGTTATGATAAATTACATTTGTTTATCCTTATGCCGTATTTCAAGTTTCAACTCAATAACGGAAATGGAAAAGTTAATTTATATTTTTTTTTAAATCAAATTCCAAGACTATTATAACATTTTAAGACTGGTTAAACTCCTTGCGCAAGTATTATGAATTCAATAAATAAGGCTTCAACTAGAAACCTTAGAATTTAATAATTTCTAAAACTAATATTCTGTTCAGATTCAAATGTTTATATATTCTTTTACAATTTGACTGTGCAATACCTGATAAACGTCCCGCTTTTAATAACCTTGTGCAAAAACGCAAACTTCCAGATACAAGAACAGAATGAACTAAAAATCAAATGATTATCATAAACTTTCTCATCATCATCATCTTCATCATCATCGTCGTCGTCGTCGTCGTCATCGTCATCATCATCATCATCATCATCATCATCATCATCATCATTACCATCATCATCGCCAGCATCATCACTATTATTATTATTATTATTATTATTATTATTATTATTATTATTATTATTACGCTTAGCGCTATTTCGCTCGTCGCTACGTTCTGAGTTCACATTCCGCCGAGGTCGACTTTGCTTTCGGGTTCGATAAATTAAATACCAGTGAAATTCTGGGGTCAATGTAATCGAATAGTCTCCTCCCCCAAATCTCTGGGCCTTGTGCCTACAATAGAAAAGATTATTATTATTGTTATTAATATTGCTCTTTCTCTATCACAGATTTGTTGGAGCTGCTTGAGTTATATATGCGTAACGGTCTTGCTACCTGCAGCCTACGGTACCATGCTATCCATTCTTTTCAGCTTTCCAATACATTCCTCTTTGCTGCTGCTGCTGCTGCTGCTGCTGCTACTACTACTACTACTACTGCTACTACTACTACTACTACTACTACTACTACTACTACTACTACTACTACTACTACTACTACTACTGTCATTATTAAGAACAATACATTGTCTTCTATTGACATGTTGTCAATACTGAACAGAGCAGATTTGGCTATGCTTAGTCACCGATGTATTCAGTAAAAAGAAGTTATCAGATCTGCAGTTCTTTGTCTGTAAATAGAGATGTAAGATATATATTCCTGGAATAGAATTGATTGTCAAATAAATACGTTTTTCAATTTCAAAATGGCTCTGAAACCTACGTACTTAGTTTCTTTGGTAAATGCTTTTACTTTATGGCATCTAATTTCACTGGAATATTGGCCATGTGTCAACCGTCCAAATATACGTATGTGTTTATACGTATATACATACAAATATACATACATATATACATATGTATATCAATATATATGTGTGCGTGTGTGTGTGTGAGCGTGTGTGTGTTGAGCGTGTATCTATCTCTGTAGATATACAGCCATATATATATATATATACATTTATGTATATGATACAAATGCATATATGTATGCGTACACGCTCACATGTACACACACATACGCACATTTAAACACACACACACACACACACACACATACATATATATATATATATACATACACGTTTAGAAAGAACTGTCACTTCCATTTATTTAATGTGTTTGATTTCAAAACTTTCTATAGAAATTATAGATCGTAGCGGAACATTCTTAGGAAATGTTTCGAGGATATAAAGTCGAAAGATATAGCGATACGCTATGTATCGCCATATTTTTCTACCTCCAAAAATAGCTTACTCTAAATTCATTGCTATCGCTATTGAAAATTTTAAAATTTAACGTAAAACGAAATATTTTAAATTATTGCCTTCAATTCTAAATTCAAGTAAGAAAGCACAAATTTAAATTTTTCTTTTAAGCAGAAGGGATATGTCATAATTTCTCGCTAAAAAGGCTTATATAAACTGGCCTGGTGATTGTGAAGTTTGTTACGATTAGTGTGTGTGTGTATGTGACTGTGTGTGTGTGTGTGTATGTGTGTGTGAGTGTGTATGCACCATCAGTATGAATGCTAAGAAAATCACAGCCACGTGATCCCAGCTGCGATCTCACTTCTTGGCTTCTTGGGCAAATGTCATTTTCAATAGCCTCGAGTCGACCCATACTTTGTGAGTGAAATTAGGTTAATGGAAACTACCGAACTCCGACAGGTAGATTGTACTTGTAATTCAAAAGATAGGTCTTTCTACACATTCGACTACAACGAGTGAGACGGAAAACAAAACTCAAATCTTGAAATACTGACTTCAAAATCTGAGGTTTTTAATTGTTCATTCAACATATACATCAGTAGATTATACACACACAACAAAACATTTTTTATCACTGGGGCAGTATAATCGAAATGCAAGGTGATGACGATCTTTTCTACTCCAAGCACAAGGCCCAAAATTTTGGGGGAAGAGGCCAGTCGATTAGGTCGACTCCAGTACGCAACTGGTACTTAATTTATCGACCCCGAAAGGATGACAGGCAAAATTGACCTCGGTGGAATTTGAACTGAGAACGTAAAGACAGACGAAATATCGCTAAGCATTTCGCCCGGAATGCTAACGTTTCTGCCAGCTCACCACCTTATGATGATGATGATGATAATACTGTTGATTGTCAGCTCTAAAATGTACTGTCAGACATTAAAAGGTATTCCAGTTGCAATCGTCCAGTAACTTTGTACGTAAAGTTTACAACATCGATCATAGGATGATGATATTAATGATTATGATGTTGACGATGTCAGTGATGATGATGACGAGGATGACGGAGATGGCGGCGACGATGTGGACAATGACGACAACGACGACGATGATAACGGTGAGGATATTGATGATGGTGGTTACAATGAGGATTTGATTGCTCAAGTTAAATGTGCCGTTGATATATCTAATCCATCAAAACCCTTTGTATCATTTATAGTCTTTTGAAAATGTCAAGATAGAACAACTCAGTACGTTTCAATAATAATAATAATAATAATAATAATATTTCTCTAAAAGAAATGGAAAAACTTTCAAAATACAAAGACCTGGAAATAGAGATAACTCGAATGTGGAATCTAAAAACAGAAACAATTCCTATCATAGTAGGTGCCTTAGGTATAATAAAAAAATATTCAGACAAATACATAACAAAAATACCAGGACTTACAAATATATATAACATACAGAAAATTGCACTACTGGGTACTGCACACATTCTACGCAAAACACTTTCAATACAGTAAACATAAGAGCACCACAGCAAACCACAGCACATACCCAAGGCGCACAGAGCTGCGCTCGGTAGTGAATTGAAAGCACGTTATAAAAATAAAACTACTGAATAATAATAATAATAATAATGTTTCCTTTTTTGTTTATCCGGTCCCCATCAATTCCTTTCATGTCTATCACTTTTCTTATGTTTTCTTACAATATATTTGTTTCTTGAATCAAAGAGCAATAAATTCACTTCAGTCTTATCGTTCAGACTTTACAAAGATTACCTATATATTCTGACTATAAACTATATTTACCAATCATTCAAATTTTGACACATATGCTAACCTATTGTTACATTCAATATCTAAAATGTCTTTTAAGAAGAAACAGAAAGAATCATACGGAAATAAACTAAAACGGAGATTCAAATGTTTATGAAATATTCATTGTAGCTGCTACAGTAAATTTACTGCTGAAACAAACCTGCAATTCTTTCACTAAAAATTATTAAGTTCCAGATGAACTCAAGGACTTTCAAAATAAGGAATATGATAATTCGAAAATGTTTTCCCCATATAAATTCATATTATAATATAAACAGGAACTGTACTTAATATCAATCGTATAAACCTTTTGCGTTACAGCAACCACAAAAAAATGTCATTTCGTAAGCATTAATTATTATAAAGAATAAGATTGATGGTTGCAGGTTTAATAGGTGAATTGTAAAATAGAAAGCAACCGGGTATCGATTTTTATCCAATTTATTTCTCATGCGCGGCTAAAACTATTTGGAGATAAAGTAACATGAACACATTTATTTTTCATATAAAATATAAGATTCTTTCTACTTTAGAGATACATTTTTACATGTCAAAGTAAAGATTCTAACATTTAAGTGAAAGAGCAATTTTGGATATAGGATAAGGTTTAGATTATATTTTATCGGAACAAATGATATTGACGAGAAAGAAAGAAAAGACAGTCGATTCCCATGTCTTTAGATCGCAAAGGAAAGAAACAAAATATGATAGATAGTTTTCATGCTAACTTGTATGCAATATTGTACAACACCCTCATGTTTCTCTTAACACAACTTCGGCAAGTATGGTAAAACCTATACTTCACTGGAGAGGTCTTATAATACTAAAACATAACTAAAGTTACCTTTACTGCTTGCATAAATAATTGTTATTTTTTTCCTTCTAGAATTATTTCTCACTGTATTAAATATGGTAACACAATCTTACAAAATTCCTTTATGACATTTACCCCCCCCCACACACACACACATTACCCTATAGGTTTCACCACTGGTTCGATCAGTATTGACTTTCTTTTTACTTAGACATTTAGTACTAGACTTAGTGGCAGGAGCAATTAGTTTATTAGTTACTCATTCCTTTTCTAAGAGTTTAGTGACATAAATTAATACCAACCGCAAACAACATTTCATAGATGAAACATGCACTTCAGTTGTACAAGCTTGCACTCAAGTTGCACAGATATGCAGCCAGAGTACGTTTCATCTATGAAGTTCAACGCCATGTAGTAGAACAAATGCTTTTATGGATGTAAGAATAGGTGTATACTTAAGGGCTTGAGCTCGAAATCTAGTGGTTCGAGGTTCGACACATGGTATTACATTTTGAGAGATTATACCCTATCATAGTTTACTACTGGCTAAAAACTTGTTTGTGCAACTTGAAATTTTGTTGATGTGACCTATGAGGAAGCACACGCGTTTAAATATATATATATATATGTGTGTGTGTGTGTGTGTGTACGTACGTACACACACAAACACACATACACACGCGCACACATATATATGTATGTGTGTATGTATAAAATTTTCTGATTTGGATGACTTGTCTCAGGATGATTATCCGGTTGAAAATTCTGCTGAAGGAATATCTGCCTTCGATGACATTTAGAAAATATCTCAAATTTGCTGGTAAAGGTTATCGAGAATTATTTCTGTGTTTCGAACTTTCTACATTAGAAAATAACCCGAAATGTCCTATGCGTTGAATGGGTCACGTTCCTCTTATATACAAGTATACCATGCTCTTTTATTTAAAAAAATGTGTTAAGGTTGACTACCCTTGAGTAGACAACATAATTTATTTCATGAAATGCCTCAACCGAAAATACATTTAAATAACCTCTATCTTAGCCTCACTTTGCAATTCCCGAAATTTATCGACTTAAAAAGGTAGAAGTAGAGTGGTATATCGAACATCTTATTGGTAGAAACAATGCACAGAGATCCTGCTTAACGACTACAAAGGATACTGAAAACAACATCTAGGAACATAAAGAAAATTTCACTTCTCTGTCCTGGATTTGCCTGAAAACTCAAGGACCAAGAACATGATTGCCTTATCGTTTGAAATATTGTTGACAATCATTCAATATTCCAAAGGATTATATAACTCTTAACTTTACATATCTAAAACTTTACACTTACGGAAAAACCTCGAGATACATTTTGAGAGAAACCCATGTTGGACATCCTTCTGAATTTTCTGGTGGCTACATGACCAGCAGAATGAACTCAGAAAATTCGAGAAATTCAAGAAATCCTCAACAACGGGCAACACACAATTGTCCCGATCATTATACAATACACCAGGAGAGTTTCCTTAAAATTTAGTGACCCAACTGAGGGCCTACTTGCCACACGTTCGACCTCGTGATCAGTCATGACCAATAAGAGCCGATTTTATTAACGACTAAAAAAGGACCGATTTACACCATTAATATGACAATTCAGGAAACAGGAAAGATATATGAAGGATCAGACATTGTGTGTGCGCATGTGTAAAACATTAAGAAATTTCACAGTGGATTATTAACTGGTAATCTATATTTACATATACACAAGCACTTACGTGCAACAGTTCTACACTAACGCATTCAGATACCCATAAACCCATTCAAACCAGCCTGACGTAAATAAAAGAGCTTGAATTTCGCCAAGAAATAAATCTCGTAGAAGATACACATTCACAGACAAACGCACGTGTGCGTGCATGCACATATATATATGTAATTAAATGCGTTTCATTTTTTTAATGTTTGCTCACAAGTGTTCGTGTGTGTGCACACGTGTGTTCGTTTGTGTGTGTGTAAGTCCGTGTCTTCGATTTATATCGGCATCGGATGTAAAAATAAGATAAAACGGTGCTTTTCGAACGAAGTCCCTTGCATCAAGGTTAGACACTTCTTTATCACTCTCAATGATCTGCCTTTTGGGAAGTTGTAACTAGAAACTTTATTGCCCACCAATTGCAAAACATAAGAAAATAAAGTAAAATGTGCTGTGGCAATCAAATTGCATTTTAGTCCAAAGTAATCTATCAGTAGAGATATGAAATATGTCATATAAAATAAATGGATTTTGAGCAAAATCCTGATATTCCCAACTACTTATTCTCTTAGTTAGACAATCTGTTTTATTTTAAAGAAACACTGGTGATTGGCTGCTTGTCTATATACATTCAGCGAAATAGCATTTTATAGTTTTTTAAAAAGTAGCCTAAGATGTAAGAATATGGAAATGTAATATACTTTAAAAATATGCATCAGTAAAAAGTAAAAGAATATCTCCTTGTTTTTTGTATGCTTTCTATAGTTTTAGAAAATATTCTATTTCTCACTCTTCCAGTTTTTTCCCTTTTTACATCGATATCTGGATTTGATTATATGCTATTGTAAAGCTAATATGAGTATGGCTCATATTTATCTAAAGTAATAACTATTTTCTGACAAAGACAAACTTTGATGCAAAATACACATGTTTTTTTCTAAATAACTTTTATGTCACTAACGTCTTGTAATATTATGTTATGTATCCTTACGTTATGCATATCGCATAATAGCTTCCGCAAGAGGATAGGATAATCTATGTTACATGCAATGAAATAAAAAAAAAAACCTAGCTTTGATATATATATATATATATATATATATATATATACATTGTCAGGTGAAGATGTGAAGTCATAAATATCTGAAGCGAATGCTTTTTACTGAAAATGCTTTTCGTAGACTCTTAGGCTTGTGTTAGTCCAACGTTACTTCCTTAAGTGAATACAATACTTTGCGAACATAGATACAATAGTTTAAAGAATATCAAACATCGATTAGTAATGTATCCAAGCTAAATTATTTCTATGATTTAAGAATGTCACCTGAATCTAAATGGATAATGTATACAAGCGATGAATTTTGTTAACGAAAACGCTCTGAGATGTGATGCAGGAATAGCTAATTGGTTAAGAAGTTCGCTTCGCAACTGTGTAGTTTCAGCCCCATTACGCAACACCTTCAGTGAGCATCTACAATTATAGCTACAAAGCAACTAATGCCTTGTAAGCGAAATCTCTAGACATGCGGAAGCTCTGTGAGTGTGTGTGCGTGCGTGCGCACCATTAATTATGTGTAAGTGTATTTCTATATGTATATGTAACCGTTATATGCAATGGAAACTGTTTTAAATTAAAATATCATATTCAAATGTAAACACATTGTTGAAAAGCACATTTATTATCTACAGTATTCGTCCAGAGGTAACATCCATTATGTACGCCCTGTGTTCTAAAACCCAATATATATATATATATATATATATGTATGTATATATATATATTTCCGCAGGGATATGCACCTCTGTATATATGCATACATGTGCGGTGTGTGTGTGTGTGTATGTGTGTGTGCGTGTATGTGTGTGTGCGTGTGTGTGTGTGTATAGATTTCTTTACATCCAGTAACTTTAAGCTCTATAGAAAAGAGGTTAACCGCAGAAAATACCAAACTTAAAATAAGCTTTGGAATCGATATCATAATATAAAAATCCATTGAAGACGGTGCTCAAGCATGACCGTCATCCAAAATCTGAAAATTTAAGCTAATTAAAGGCACAAATGACTGAATATAGGCGAAGTTAGGTCAAACAACAATGAAATATTCCTGTTGTTAAAGATGTTGGATATATGACCTCTTAACAGATTTGAGTTACAATTAGATTATTAATCTTAATGTGAATTTAGCATACCCACTTCCCAGAATATTCATTCAATAAGGCTAGCAATTCTATGGTCACTTGCTATCCCTCACAATTTAATGTGCACTTCAATGACTCCTATTTTCATCGGTTATTCAATAATATACTCATTTCCTAAATTTATGTAAATCCTACCTAACTCTAATGCAGGTTTAGAGTGCTATTGTTGTCAATTTTAACGTTTCAACATTGATGAAAGCAGTTTTAAACTATTGTTTTGCACTTTATAATAAAATTGATAACTAATAATAATAATGATAATAATGATATTAATGATAATAATAATAAGAAGAACAACAACAAAAAGTTGGACACTAACAATTGCAAGTTGTATTTTTTACCAAAATAGCTATAAGAACACAGAAAATATACCAAAACTATGTGGGAAGTAATGATTAAAGGCGTAAAGTAGCTAGATTCAAATAACAGAATAGAATGAAAAAAAAGTTATACACCTCAGCACACACGCACACACACACACACACCATAGTTTTCGGAAAATAACTCGAGCCGCTGAATGAGATGTAGCCTTTGAAGAACAAATTTTGATAAAGAAAAAGTTAACAGCACTTAAAAAATTAATATTGAAAAAAAATGAAACCTAGCATGAAAAATATTGTTGCTAACACAAAAGATAAAAAATAAAGTGTGTAAAAAAACGAGGTCGAACTCGTAAAAAGGTTATTCACCTTCGGAACCTACTAAATTGTTGCTGCTTTCGCTATCACTTGGATAGGAATCTCAAATGTCATCATTAGATTTACTATCATTTTCGAAGAGAAAATAACATGATCGGTAACACCCATTGCATTACTAATGCAACATTCTATGAATGGTTTTATCATTATGTCACGTCTTGCTTTTTCTTGAGAATTCTTCGATACATGCACATTTGAACAAACGTTGTCCTATTTATATGCACAGTATTACGTGTTAAAATATTTTAAACTTTTAGTGCATCCACTTTTTTTTCATTAAAATTTCGAAGTGTTTTGTAATAGAAAAAAAAATACTGATCTCACTTCATTTGACTAAAGATTCCTGAAAGTAGTGACCCAGTATGGCCGCAGTCTAATGACTGAGACAAGTAAAGTACAAAAGATAAATACATGCCTTGCTAAACAGTAATGTAAACAGCCAAATGTGACTTTCGTTCGTTAGGTTATTTTCCATTAGTTTTTTTCCCTTGTTATCTTAGCTCTCAAGTAATCACTACATGTGAAAGATTATTCCTTCTAAATATATCAACCCAAATGAATATTCCTTCTAAATATATCTATCTTTTCTAGAACACATGGACACAGACATTGCTGGCTAATTTTTCGCTCAGTGTTGTTACCTTGGGAAGTTTTTCTCCTATGCTCATACAAGTGGCAAGTGACTTTTCTCGTATCCAATACTCCTAACCGTATTTGTTTTAGCATTTGTTTTATTAATAGTTTTATTGCATGGAACATCAATGTTTAAAGGAATTTCATCTATGTTTGCTATTTGAGTAACTTGTCACTTTAAAGAACAATATTTACTCAAAACCCACATTTTTGTTCTCAAACTCGTTTAGCATTCTTAGAGGAATATTTTTCTACTCCTTATTTCTAGGCTTTTGTGTTTACTTCGTTGGTGGATGGTCAAATTATCTTTCGGTCGCTCAATTTCCATGATCTTTTGAACAATCTATCGGATTCAGTTCGAACATAGCTATATATCACAGTTGATTTTTAAAATTTTATACATCATAATACGTTAAAAAAAAAAATGACATAGGTTGACCTGAAGTCATTAACTTACTGCGTTGAACATCTATTGCATTCACAAATATTTCCGACTACGTCTGTTTTTTGTAATTCATTCGTTATTTTTTTAAAGAATTATGAAGTAATGTAAATAGTTACAGTTTCTGAAAGAATATCAACATTGCTATAAATTTGTTATTAAAATAAACACAACTAAATGTGTGTTTTGAAATATACAGTTACACTTATACATGGTCTAAGTATATTAAATATATGATATTATTAATTAATAATAATGGTAATAATAATAATAATTACATTAATAATAATAATAATAATAATAATAATAATAATAATAATAATAATAATGATGATGATGATGATGATGATGATGATGATGATGATGATGATGATGATGATGATGATGATGATAATAATAATAATAATGATAATGATGATAATAATAATAATAATAATAATAATAATAATAATAATAATAATAATAATAATAATAATAATAATAATAATAGTAATGAGAAACCATACAATGAAAATGCAGACTGGATCAAACGCACCCAAGATGCCTACAAAAAATCTACAAGAACAGGTATGGGAAGACATCTCAATCGCCGACCTAAGGAGGGCACTAACGAAGGCTCATAATTGGAAATCTCCTCGTCCGCACACAAAATGTCAGTAATACTATTTAATAGTATTATGAAAGACCCAGAAAAAACTCCCCATTGGATGGCAAATGGTATTACTTACCTCTCCCAAAAAATAACGAAACCAAAGACCTCAAAAAAACTACCGGCCTATAACATGTTTGTTTACTACCTGTAAGATTTTGACATCTATTCTAGTGGAGAAAACATATACGTTTATGGAAGAGAATAACCTCTTTCCCACTGAACAAAAAGGATGCAGACGAGGCTCATACGGATGCATAGATCAACTCCTAATTAATCGCATTATCCTTGAGAACTGCCATAACAAGCGCAAAAATCTCAGCTCTTCATGGATTGATTATAAAAAGCCTTTGACAGCATACCACATTCGTGGATTCTGAAATCGCTGGACATTTTCAAAATTTCTCGTGTGATTTCAGATTTTTTAAAGTATAATATGTCGCTATGGAACACGAAGCTCCAATTATATCATTGTAATGGAGTATTGCGCTCAAACAATATTAGCATAAACTGTGGCATTTTCCACGGTGACTCACTTTCACCACTAATTTTCTGCATAGCACTAATACCACTCTCAAGTGAACTGAATAGAACAGGTTATGGCTACAAAATTGACAACAGGAAAATAAGGCAACTATTTTATATGGATGATTTAAAACTATATGGCAAAGATGATGAAGAGCTTGAAAGACTACTACATACTGTGAAAGGATTCAGTAATGATATCGGGATAGAGTTTGGCCTTGAAAAGTGTGCCAAAGCCACTTTTAAGAAAGGGAAACTAGTAAAGTCAAGTTCAATAGAATTAGATGTCGAAACAGTAATAAAGGAACTTGAGCTGGAACAAACCTATAAATACCTAGGAATAAATGAAGGCTCTGGTATCCGAATGCAAGCATGAAAGAGAAGTTTAGGAAGCAATGTTATAGAAGAGTTCGAGCAGTTCTGAAGTCTGAGCTGAATGCATATAATAAGGTGTTAGCCATAAATTCCTTAGCTGTCCCAGTTGTTCTTCATAGCTTCAATGTGCTTATCTGGAATACCAGTGAAATAATTCACCTCTGGAAACGGGTGCCTCATTCGTTATGAAGTAGGTATTCATGATGGGGATATTAGGTTTCGATTATTTGTACCCTAATGTTACTTTGAGTGCATACATTGCTCTCTCACTCAACAACAACAACAACAACAACAACAACAACAACAACAATACAGTAAACTCCCGAATGAAACAAATTATAATTAGAGAAACAGTTAATCATCTGTATATAGATGACTTCAAACACTGCACAAAAGATTATAGGTGCTCCTACACACAGACAAAGAGGTTAGTGGTAGCATCAAAATGTAATTTGGGCTTGACAAATGCACCGAGGCTACATTTACCAAAGGAAAATTATCAAATACATGCAAAATCACCATAGATAGTGACACCGAGATAGACGAATTAAGATCTCAGGGCACTTATAAGTATCTAGGATTACGTGGAGGAGATAGGATTAAACACTCAGAAAAGACAGGAAAGGAGTGCTACCGAAGAGTGAGAACAATTCTGATAATCGAGCTGAATGCCAGAGACGAAACTGAGGTCATAAACACATTATTCATGCCTGTAATCATATAGAGGTTTCATATTATACATTGGTTCCTCTATGAGATCAACGAAGTTGATGTCAAAATACAAAAGCTGACAAGGGATCGCACACGTTACCAAAACACAGGAACAGACCGAAAAGAAGGTGGCTGAGGGTTAATACAAACTCAAATCTCATTGAAAAATGCAGTCATGGGAATCTTTGCTTACCTCCAACAAGCAAGCGACTGGATGTTATAATTAGTTTTGAACCATGAAGATACCAAAGAAATGCACTCAGTAGTGACGGAAAACACTAAAATGTACCTCCAACAAATAAAACTAGATGAACCAGTACACGAAGAAACAAATAAAGCCCATAGCGAAACAAACCAACCTCTAATATATTAAGGAGAAACGGTAACAAAGGCCGCTGCATGACAAGTGGAAAGCAAACAAAGTTAAAAAGACATTTAGGACAAGTTGATAGATTGAGAAGAGAGAAATTGCAGAACGATAGCATAAGAATAATGCCGGAAAGAACATATAGAATAAGTGATAAAGGGTATGAAGTGGTATTGGAAGAATTGAAGCAAAGAGTAATAACAATCAAAGCAAAACTGGGAATATATGACAATAGATAAAAGGCAGTTCATACAAAACAGATTGCTTGAAGCAAATAAGAAAAAAGACTGTTTCATGAAATAGAAGGGCAAATACACGTAACAACGATACCAGATGCAGAAGAAAGCAAAGCATTCTGGGGAGGGATCTGGGACCAACCTGTAGAGCATAATGGTGAAGCGGTGAAGCGCAGTGTCTGCATGAAATTCAAGTTAAAAATATAGAAGTCCAAGAAGACATAAAGATAACTACAGAAATGATTAAAAAGCAGTTAAGAAAATTCCCAAATCGGAAGAGCCATGGACCGGATGGTGTCCAAAGGTATCGGATGAAGAAGCTGAGAGGGCTCCATGAAAGGAGAGCACAACAGCTAGATGAGTGCTTGCAGGAAGACGCAGTACCCAGCTGGATGACAAAGGGAAATACATTGTTATGTGCTAGGGAACCTGAAAAGGGAAATGTTGCATCCAACTTTAGACCAATAGCATGTCTTCCGCTAATGTGGAAACTAATGTCAGGTGCTTTGGTCGGTGAATTGTACAGATACTTGGAAAAAAGTGGGCTGCTACCCATTGAACTGAAAGGGTGCCGAAAAAGAGGTCGGGGAACGAAGGATCAGCTCTTAATTGATAAGCTAAATATCAGGAACTGCAAGAGAAGACACACAAACCTGAGCATGGCATGGGTTGTGTATCGCAAAGCATACGATATGATAGCACACTCCTGGATAATAAAAACAGTGAAAATGTATGGAGTAGAAGAGAATATGAGAAGCCTTGTAAGGAATGGCATGAAATATTGGAGAACAGAATTGACAGCAGGGAAACAAGTACTCGGAGAGGAGAAAATCAAGAGAGGAATCTTCCAGAGGGACAGTGTGTCCCCGTTGATATTCTGATGATCTCCTTGAGTGAAATACTACTGAAAACAAAGTTGGAGTATGATCTGAGAAGAGGTAAGGGAAAACTAAACCACATGGACTACCTGAAGCTATTCACAAAACCTGAGGTAGAACTGGACAGCCTAATCCAGTCTGTGCGAATTTTCTCCAGTGATATTAAGATGGAGTTTGGACACCCAAAATGTGCTACGATAGTGATGAGACGACGAAAGCTTGTCAGAACAGAATGCATATGGTTGACAAATGAGGAAATGGAAATACTTGATGCAGATGGAATCAAGCACCTCGACATGAAGGAAAAGACAAAAAGAGGGTACCTGCGGTGAGTGAAAGGGGATGTATTGGTTTGAAAGCTGACTACCAGAAACCTAATTTCGCAATAAACTCGCGCACAGTCGCAGTAGTTCGGTAGGGTGCTGGAATCCTGAAGTGGACAGAGGAAGAGCTAAAGGAAATGAACAGGAAGTCAAGAAAGCTCCTAACAATGCATGGAGCCCATCATCCACGTACAGACACTGATCAACTATACATGAAGAGAGCAAATGGAGGAAGGGGACTGATAAGTGTGTATCGAACTCGAGAGCTTAATGAGGTACCTAGCCCAAAGTAAGGAAACCTTACTAGTGACAGTTAAGAACGCAAGAGTATTGAGAGCAGATAAAAATTGGGAAAACAAAGGAAGAAGTACGAAAAGGACATAAAGAAGACTTACTCAAGAAGGAACTCCACAATCAATTCCATGTAACCACAACAGAAGTTGCTGGAAAAAAATAGGTGGGATTGCCTGATGAAAGGAACCCTAGAAAACAAGACCGAGAGCACTATACTGGCAGCGCAGGACCAAGCTCTGACCACGAACTGGAGGGTCATCCTGAGGAATGAGCAAGTGCCTACGCTGTGACGTATCTGAAATAGGGTGGATAAAACTATTGCCCATATCACGAACGAATGCCCTAGACTTGCCCAATACTACTACAAGTTGTGGCGACACGACCAGGTAGTGAAAGTGCTACATTGAGAACTGCACGAAAAGTGGGGGCGAGAGAGATGCAAGACGTGGTATGAGCACAAACCGCAGAGAGTGACAGAGTCAGAGACTAGCAAAATCTTCTCGGGTTTCCCAATCCAAAGAGATCAGGTGCTAGAGCATAACAGACCGGAACTAGTGATGGTGGACAAGGTGCACCACATATGCTATATAGTTGACGTTGCATACCCCTTTGATCTACGAATAGTCAAGACGGAAGGCGAAAAGATAGATAGATGCAACCCTCTTAAGTACGACAGAGTCCCGGTATAGAAGATAAAGAAGGTTATAATAGTACCAATTATTGTTGGGTCCTTGGGAATAGTTCAGAAGGCATCGAGAGGAATATAAAGGAAATTGGAAAAGAGTGCCCAACAATAATAAAAATAATAATAATGATGATGATGATGATGATGATGATGATGATGATGATGATGATGATGATGATGATGATGATGATGATGATAATAATAATAATAATAATAATAATAATAATAATACCAGACAGACAGAATAATAGAAGCTAGAAGACTTGATTTGGTAGTAGTAGACAAAGAGACAGATAATTGACATTACAGTTCCAAATGATGAAAACATTAATATGAGAGGTATAGAAAAAAAAAATAGCAAATTACCAGGACTTAACAATTAAATTACAAAAACTATGAAAAGTGCAGGTAAAATGTATCCCAGTAGTTATAGGTGCATTTGGAACTATCCCTAAAGGTATGAACAGATGGATAGAGGGAATAGGCATAAAACCCAGTTTAGTACAGTTCCAGAAAACAGTGTTATTAGGGACAGCTAGGATACATAGGAGCGTTCTTGGCATCTAAGGCTACTTGCTGTAGCCCGATGTTAGGATTCTTTTCTTTTGCAACAGTCTAATCTGTTTAGTGTATATGATGGTGATGATGATAATAATAATAATAATAATAATAATAATAATAATAATAATAATAATAATAATAATAATAATAATAATAATAATAATAATAAATCTATAATATAATATTCCACTAATAAATACTAACATCAATAATAAAAATAACAGAGAATGTTATACTAGCATCTGAAAATACGCCACAAAAGCACTCATTGAAATGCAATTGACCAAATTCTAGAACATGTCAATTCGTATGGACAGGAAGATTAAAACATATTCTCCAGAAATGTTTGTCAATGGCTGTCAGCTAAAGAGATATTTTATAATCGATGCATCATTTCGAACAAAGGATAATATATATCCAACAGAAATGAAGAAACTATACAAATAAAGCGATCTGGAAATAGAGATAACCAGAGCCAGTGGAACCAAAAAGCAAATAATCCCCATAATAATAGGTGCCTTGGGGATTATTGGATAAAAAACAAAATATATACAATTATGTAACAAATTCTCCATGATATACACATGTACATAACACTAAACTTAGGTGCTGCAACTATACCAGGTCCAATACGTTCAAGGCGACAAGAGACTATCCTTTCTACTATAGGCTAAAGGCCACCAATTTTGAGGAATAAGGAAGTTAATTACATCGACCCCAGTGTTCAGCATGTGTGTGTGTGGCTAAGAAACTCGCTTTGTAACACGTGGTTTCTTGTTCAGTCCCACTGCGCGATGCTTTGAGCAAGTGTCGTCTACTGTAGACCCGAGACGACAAACGCCTTGTGAAATTGGTAGACGGAAACTGTGTTGAAGCCTGTCATATACACATACCTGTATAATATATGTGGATGTGTGCTTGTGTGTCACCCCACTGCTCTTCAACCCATGTTGGTTTGTTTATGTCACTTATCGGCTCAGCTAAAGAAACCGATGAAATCAGTAGCAGACAAAAATATAGTAGTGGAGTTGTTTGTTTGGCTAAAACGTTCAAGGTGGGGCTACAGCATGGCCATAGTCCAATGCCTAACAAATACATATACATACATATATTTATATATATAT
>NC_068981.1:144842785-144848025 GCF_001194135.2 Octopus bimaculoides | reverse complement strand
TGTTGTTTGGTTAAAAGTTGAACATTTTCTCAAACCTTGTATTTCATCGCTGTTAAAATGAACACTGAAAAGACTTTTATCTAATAAGGCCGATTACAGAATGGAAAGACCAGTAACATTAAAATATTTTAGGCATTAGACACGCCAGTAATTTCAACAGTTATTTTATCATCATGATCTTGATCATCAGCATGATCATCATCATCAGCATCGTCACCACCATCATCGCTATCATCATCGCTATCATCATCATCATGGTCATTATTATAATTATTATTCTTGATGTTGCTGTTGCTGCTGTTATTATACTGAGGCAACGTTTTAACAAGATGGTTACTACGTCGGACAAAATGTTTAGCAGCGTTTTGTCCCATTTCACGCTTTGAGTTCAAATGCTGCTGAGAGTCGACTTTGCCTCTTTTCGGAGTCGATAATTAAGTACCAGCCATTCATTGGGTTCGATGTAATCGACAAGCCCTCTACCCTCTGCCCTCAAATTTCAGGCCTTTTGACAATAGCAGGAAGGATTGTTGTTATTATTAAAGCAGTTAAACGCGGTGAGCTGGCAGAATCGTTAGTACGCCGTCGTTGGTGTTTTGTTTGAGTTGGTGAGCTTGAGGTGTGTGCTCTCCTTGTGAGGGCCGTTTTTGCTTAGCTGTTGTTTGTTGAATTGTTGGATTGTTGTTGTCTGTTGAACTTGTTGTTGCTGTTTTTTGGTTTTCTTCCCCATTTATGGGAAAGGTGGGGAATAGTATGGAAAGTGCACCAGCGCAAGTGGGCAGTTGTGCTGCAGTAACTGGCAAGGACCTGTCGGCGGAGGGACTGCAAGTCGCAAAGATTGAATTATAGGGGGGGGGGACTTCGGAGAGTACAACGATTTGTTGGGAAGCGGGGAGACGGCCTGAGGTTGGCGCCCCCCGAAGTAGGTGGTGGAGGCAACTGAGAGTGTGGCACTTGTGTACATGACATTGGAAGTGGCTGCGGTGGGGGTGGTCGAGAGGTTCCTCCGAGATATTAGGAGCGTGGTGACGTTCTGCACCAGAGAAGCAAAATATGGTGAAGAAGAAGCGAGGAAATACTCCACTGTGCCTTTGAGATCGCCGAAGTGGGCGCTGCTGCCGACTTGCAGTGGCAAGCGTGCGGCCAGAGTAGGAGTGGGTGGAGTTCCCCCGGAAATTGATGAGGTATGGCTGGTGGCGACCATCTTCTTCAGTACAGAGGAGAACACTGAGATGATAGATATTTCAAGTACCGTGGAGGTGAACTAATGGGGGTATGGACTGGAGGTTTTGGTCCATATTAGCCTGCCAGACCTCCACAAAATTGCGGAGGAACTGACACTGGCGAAGGAAGGAAGGCTGAGGATAGTGGTGGAAGGAAGACCGCCGGTATGTTGATTTTTTTGTGGAGTAAGGGGACACATGTAAGCAAGGTGTCCTCCAGTAACAAGAAAAGGAAGTAGGACAAGAGAAGCAGGAAGAGGAAGAGGAAGAGGAACAAAGAGCCGAGGTACAAATGCAAGTAAGTGAAAAGATAGAAAATGTAGGAGAAAAGTGTACAGTTGGAAAAAGAAAGAAGAAAAGTAGAAAACGTTAATTCCTCATCCAAAATTCCACAGAAAAAGAGAAAAGGAAATATAGAGGAGAATCAATGCGAAAGACCAGAGATACAAAAAAAAAAAGAAGAAAATTACGGAGGAAAGAAATGCGCAGAAAGGAAAGGAAGAGAGAAGAGAGATAGCCACAACAAAGAGTAAGAGCGATACAGAGAAGGATGAGACACAAATACCAGGAACATCAGAAGAGAATAACGATGGAAAACAGGAGTGGGTACGAAAAGGAAAACACATTCGGACGATGATAAACTATAAAAAGAGTGTAGAGATCGAGAGAAAGATTACAAAAATGAAAAACGTAATCAGATTCAAGTTATCAGGGAGGGAATGTACCGAGGACGACAGGGCGGTCTTGCTTGAGAGAGACAGATGTGAAAGGTTAAAGGAACTATTTGGTGAAACATTTGAAATATCGCCGTTACAGGTTCGATACGACGAGATGCCATCAGTGAAGATATAATACATTATTTACAATGAAAGTAAGTGAAATGTTTAAATTTTCAAAATAATGACGTTTAAAACATAAAAAGATGCGAAATAAGAATAATGAACTGTAATGTTAATATGTGATACATAAACAGTAAAATGGAGCTACCTGCTTTGCGGGTAGGTAAGTCATTTCATTCTCATTTTCATTATATCCATAATTCATCCGATATGTGTTTCTATGTACCCCAATATATTGTTTTGTCTGTTTTTGTTTTGTCCTTTCTCTATTGAGGCCTTGTGCCTAATTAAAGAAATCAGAATCGTTAACTCGCCGGGCAAAATACATAACGGTATTTCGCCCGACGCTACGTTCTGAGTTCAAATTCCACTGAAGCCGACTTTGCCATTCATCCTTTCAGGGTCGATAAATTAAGTACTGGTTGAGTACTGGGATCGATGTAATCGACTGTCCCCTCCCCCCCCCAAAAAAAATTTTCAGGCCTTGTGCCTACAGTAGAAAGGATTATTAAAGCAGTTAGCTGGCATGTCTGACAAAGTTTTTTAACGGCATTTCTTCCAGCCTTTTACGTTCTGAGTTCAAATTCTGTAGAGGTTGACTTTCTCTTATATCTTTTCGGTTTCGATTAAATAAGTACTGGGGGTCAATCTAATTGACTTACCGACTTCTTTAAACTTGCTGGCCTTCTGCCAAAATTAGAGAGAAATATAATTATTAAGTCCGAGAGCTGGCAGAATCATTAACACGTCAGTAAAAATGCATAGCGATATATATTTCGGTTCTAGATTCTGAGATTAAATCCCGCCGATGTTCTACCCTTCGGAGTCGATAAAATGAAGTAGTAGTCAAATACTTGGATCGATATAACCAATTTTACCCTACCTCTAACACTGCGGGGCGTGTGCCAAAATTTGAAACAATATTACAATTATAACGTCGACAGCGAAGTGACAAAATCATTCCGGCGCCGGACAAAATACCTTACTATAATTTTTCTGACTCAACTTTCTGAGATCAAATTCCGCCGTAGTCAACTTTATCATCCATCACTCCGAGGTCGATAAAACAAAGTACCAAACTAGTTGTTAGGGTCGATGTGATCCACCATCTTAATGCAGGGTAAACTATTTAGTAACATTTCTTCTGGCTTTACACTCTGATTTTCCCCTTCATTCTTCGAGGTCGATAAAATAGACACCAGATGAGCACTAGGGTCAAAGCAATCGACTTGCCACCATCACCTTATGGCTATAGTAGGATGGATTATTATTATTTTCGTTAATCTAGTGAACTAGCAGAATCGTCAGTACGCAGGACAAACTACCTAACGACATTTCTTCCATTTTACGTTCTGAGTTCAAATTCCTCCGAGGTCGACTTTGTCTTTCATCCTTTCGGGGTTGATGAAATTATACCAAGTGGTCATTGAAGTTGATGCAATCGACAAGTCCCTTTCCTTCAAATATTTGTCCCTGTTCCAATATTAGAAAGTTTTATTGATGTTATAGCTGCTATTTTGTCATGACAAATTATGTTTAATTCTGATCCGGGTTATATTTTAGTTATCATTTTCCTCAAAAGAAATGAAAAATTGAAAACAAGCTTTTAACTTCTCTCTTTGAAATCGAGACGACACATAGATTGTATAACTTTTTATGTATCGTATCACGCAGAAATATTGCAGCGAAATGAAAAGTTTGGTATTATATTTTACTGCGCTGTTTAGACAAAAAGAGACATTGTTGAATCCCGTTGGTTTTGTGGAGCTATAATGCAGCATATGTTGTTTATATTGGGTTGCCGAAAGAGTTATTCAACACATTGATGGTAGCATGAAGATAAACAAATATGTCCACGATCAAACATTTCTAAAGACACAAAATATTGGCGCATATATACATATCAAAAGAAACAAACAGAACGGTTTACAACACTGAAGTGACACAGGCAGTGAAATAATAATTTTCTAACAAATAACGATAATATAAAATTAAACATTGAGAGCGAAGAGGTAAGCAAAAGAATTAACAGCTACAACAAAAAACACTTACACACAAAGACTCATACACACACACACACACATTCACACACAGACCACTCCACACACAAACACACACGTGCACACACACAGGCCACTCCACACATACACATGCGCACACACAGACCACTTCACGCACACTCAAGCGTAGACGTTAGTAGCTTTACGAGCAGTTTTACATGCATTTTTACCTCCTCCAAAAAATTGCTGACATAGACAAATTCCAGCATAAAAGCAAGTATAATCGTTATGATAAAACTGAAAGTTCTGTCTCATAAAACATGTATTTGCTTATCTGAAGAATTTGTACAACAGTGGCTAAGATGAAAAATCATGTATCAGCGCAGGGTGCAGGAAAATATATAATCGGTGCTGATGCCGAGTGATAAGCAAATCTTATGCTACTCACGCCAGCTTATACACGGGCCAGCGCAAAATAAACCTTGAAATCAAGGGCATTAGTGTTGATATTAGTCCTTCACGCTTTGCCACATTTGTAAATTTGCAACGTAATGATAGAAAACTGTGAAGGAAGAGGATACGAGAAATGGCATAGGGTCGGGAGGTTTCAAGATTAAATCATACCTAGAGAGAGTCCGAAAACTACTGGCTTTGGCGTTGAGATACTCTATTATGGGTGCAGAATAAAAGGAATACGACTGGCTGTCCCTGGCTGCTATACTTGTTTTAGCGTTCCTTGAAGGATTTTCGCTCCTATAAGGTAAAATCAGAGTGCGAGAGAGAGAGAGAAAGAGAGATAGGGAGATAGAGAGAGGAAAAGGAAGGGCAGAAAAGATAGAGTATAGTGAATTGCAGCAAAAGCACTACCATCAAGATTGAGTGCAGGAGGTTACTGTACCATCGTTCGCATCATCAGGTTCAGCTTGGAGTGTGGTTGATAAGACTTGGGCAACAAGATGGGATTGCAGACTTTCGGAATAAGTACAAGAGGTAGCAAAAAAAAAAACAAAAACAAAAAGAAGTCTATTGCAAGTTAAAGTAAGTAGCATGTGGTATAGCCATTTCTCCATTTCTCAGGACACGTTTTTCAGTTGCGTGTTGTTCAAATACTTTCCTCATAGAAATGATGAAAGAAACTAGAAGGCGAAGCGTCTTGTTGGTGAGATGAAAATAAGTAA
>NC_068981.1:144837248-144842711 GCF_001194135.2 Octopus bimaculoides | reverse complement strand
AAAAAAAAAAAAAAAAAAAAAAAAAAAATCGAGACACATTTGAAAAATAATTGGAGTGTTTGTGTTTTAGATAATCTTCTAGTTAATTTGTGCTATTTTGTGTAATTTAAAAATCTTCAGCATGATTTAATATATTGCCTTCCCTCACACATTTTTATATCTTCCTTGTAGAAGTTGAATGTATGTGTAAATGCACCCTGGCAGCAAAATGAAAGAATTTATCAATTGACGCGTTTAGTAACAGAGTGTCGTAAGCGCCAACCCGACCACTTTCGCGGTTACTTTATCATTTTCTTTGTCTCTACGCCTAGGATCCGAAAATGTTGGGAGGAAGAACCGGTGAGGCTTGCAATAAGGTACCCCGACGCTATTGACACGACGCTTGCTCACCCAAACTCGGACCAGAGAGCTTAGTAACACCGTCGTAAGCACACATACTCGATCAATAACTTTGGTATGGTCCCTGTATCGTATATCGAGGTGTTATGGCTCAGTTTCTAATATTCTTCGTTACCATTGTAACGATAATGGGCTATCATCTTACTATCTTGTCTTACTTGCCTCTTAATGATACTTAACTTGGTATATTAAAATACATGCAATACCTTTGGATGGTCTCTGTATGTTTTCTTTTAGGTATTATGGTTAAAATGCGCAATACGATACACCGTTTCGTAGTACCAATAAATTTTACAAAATGAGAAAGACGCAGTCATTGTTTCATCTTTCAGATGCATACATAAAAATATAATTTTACATAGGTGGAATGTTTAGAGGAGGTCTTCACGGTCATTTTAAGATCAAAACCAACTTCCTAACTCCATTCCTTGCCGAGATATCGCATTCTGAAAGTCGCGAAAGTTTGACTGCTTTTTTCTCGGTTTTTAAGTTGTGGCGCTTACGACGGTCTGTTACTAAAATGTCATTCTATATTCTTTATGTGAATCTTCCACAATTACCATATTTCCGAAGAAAGTGACTCAATGATGGGTGTTAATTTTTGAAACGGAAATTATTAATCATATTTAACCGGAATTAATTCAGTTCTGCATATGATAGGTTACTATTACACACGGAAAAGGTATTTCTCGTCGTTCAAAATAAATGGATATGAAAATTCAATTACAATGTGACTGGTTTTGCTAATAGTTTATCCAGAGCTACAAGAAAGATATTTCTATTTCAATAACACCAAAGGCAAGTACTAAATGAATAAATGCTATAGTAAAATGTTTACCTAACATAATTGTAGAATATAAGTGAATTAAAGAACAGTCAATAAGAACTCATGTAAAGAGCTCTGAGATGTAAAGAATTCCTTAGACAAAATATTAATTTATGATATTACAACATTTAAGACTTAAATAACATTATTTGGAAACTGAGTAGCTTTCCTATTTTCCTTGAAATTATTTATCTCATAACAGTAAAATTAGTTAACTCCAGTATAAGCCATTACAATAAAAATTAGATAGCCAATATATAATGAAATTAATAATTCAAACTGCAGTAAAATATCAACATATTTCTAGTTCAATTAAACCGGTTGTGTCATGTCTAAGACTGTTTATATAATGCCTAATACATTTAATTATACATTGTTCACTAAAATCAGTTATTACTGGTTCATTAATATTAGATAAATGAAATATTGGCATTTCGTTCATCTTACGTTCTGTGTTCAAATTTCGCCGAGGTCAACTTTGCTTTTCGTCCTTTTAGGGTCGATAAAATAAGTACCAGATGAACACTGGGGTCGAAGTAATCGATTTCATCCCTCCCCGGAATTACTATTATTACTAAGGCGGTGAACTGGCAGAATCATGAGCAGGCGGAACAAAATGATTCGCAGCATTTCGTCCATCCTTACGTTCTAAGTTCAAGGTCTGCAGAAGTCGACCTAGCCTTCTATCCTTTTGGAGTCGATAAAAGCACTAACTCCTCCCCCAAACTTTCAGGCGTTGTGCCAATTGTCGAAAGGATTCTTCTTCTTCTTCTTCTTCTTCTTCTTCTTCTTCTTCTTCTTCTTCTTCTTCTTCTTCTTCTTCTTCTTCTTATTATTATTATTATTATTATTATTATTATTATTATTATTATTATAAAGGCGGTGAGCTGCCAGAATATTTAGCTCGCTGTACGAAATGCTTAGCGGTATTTCGTCCATCTTTACGTTCTGAGTTCAAATTCCGCCGAGGTCGACTTTGCCTTTCATCCTTCGGGGTCGATTAAACAAGTACCAGTTACGCAGTGGAGTCGATGTAATCAACTTGATACCTTCCCCAAGAGTTGCAGCTTTATGCTACCAGTAGAAAGGATTATTATTATTATTATTATTATTATTGTTATTGTTATTATTATTATTATTATTATTATTATTATTATTATTATTATTATTATTATTAGTAGTAGTAGTAGTAGTAGCTGTTGTTGTTGCTTTCGCTCTTTTCTAAAACTAAATTACTCGTTTCTGCTAACTCATACATATATATCCTTTGTAAGCAATTAGGCGCTGTGTGTTTGTTTAATACGTCCTAGGTAACATTAATAGGTCATTTATGGATTTTATCAGCAGGGCATCATTTTTTGGAAGTTATATTCAATAGGCTATGAAATCAGTAAGTAGAATATCGAAAATTTGATAAATAAATCCTTTTCACATAGCATATTTTATCAAAAAATAGAAAGAGAAAATGTTAATTAAAGTTAGCTGAATCCTGCTTCAGTTGTTAAACATAACATTGTCTTGCGGTATATATTATTGTCTTTTATATTCTATTGAGAATATTTGAAACCTGAAGCTCTTGCCCCTTCAGGTTATATTCAAATTATGAAGGAAATTATATACCGATCAAAAATATATTTTTATGTATTTCTTACTGGAATGAATTAAATTGTAATACTATACTACATAATACATTACGATTCTTTCGACGGATATCATTTTCTTCTTTTTTTTTATTTGTAGATATCATTACCATTCGTACATTCTTGTCAAAAGTCGTTGTATGTTTCAGATTTAATATAAGAATGTTGTCAAAAACAGAGTGAACGCAGCTGGAAAAAAAATTCTTGCATGCGATGTTTAGTTATGTCGTTACACAAGAACAGATAACAACACCATTATTAATATTCTATAACGTTATGTAGTATTTTATGTTGCATTGCCACGAATCTTCAGAATCGGAGGATGAGTCGTTCATGATATTTTTCTATGGCATTATCAATGGAAAGGAAGTGTCTCTCACTAAGAATTGATGGCAGAAAATATAATCGATACTGTTTTATGCTAAATATGCTCAGTTACATTTTTAGATCTCAAGAACTGTCTTGTATTAGAGAAACTTTTCAATAAGCGTTCAATGTGGACTTGCTGTGAGGAATATTTTCATTGGTGAAAGTGTAAGACTGTTTCTATAATAAGCCGTCAGCACTCTCAGATCAATAACATTATTCATAATCTCATTTGATACTTATGTTTACAGCAAAGTCGTTTTTAATAATCTATATATCTGCAATAAGATTTATGAAATATGTGATCTCATTTCATTGACTTGTCATGTAAATGTAGTGTTCCTACATTCTAAGCCAATCCTAAACACCTTATTTTTTTCCATTTCAGGCCTTGAGATAACTATTACAGATGTACTGTAGAAGATAAAGAAATCATTTTTCTTTTCATATTATAATTACAGAGAGCCAAGGGTACAGAAATTTTAATATTTCTTATGGATAGTTTGATATTAAATCTTAGAAATATCAAATCAGAGAAAGTTGGAACAGTTATATTCTAATAAAAGCAATAAGCATTGACAAATTAATTTACTGATATTTCTTTCTTTTTAATAAATGCACTGTTGCATACTCCTTCATATATTTTCAATTACAATGAATTAACTCTAATTGAGATTCGTCTATAATAAATGTCGCTGAAACGAACATAGTAAACCCAACGTTGTCAGCAATTAACACTATTGAAATTATCCTCAACCTTACTCATATTAACACTGTCAAATCCCTAGAATATCGAACTGGTAAAACTTATGACAACTTAAAACCCAAACGATGTAGCAACCACCATATAGTCCCTATAAATACGACAGGAAGGCGGAAACATACTACAACTTAAGACATTCTTCTTTTAAACTCGCGAAGATTCACCTCATCACAATGTCACTTACAAAGTTTACCCTAAATATACATGATGGGTACATCAACAAAGAGCATGCACTATCTTAACTACTATCAACATGAGAAAAGCTTTTAACTCTATTTTCCTCCAATCACTTGCAAAGTACTAAACACCTCAACGCTGCCACTTGACTTGCTAGAAACTGCAACTAGCTGGAACACCTTTCGATTATAAGTCTGCTCGATTAAGGCTGATCGGGGATGAAATTAAAAACAAGTAACTGGCTAGCAAACTACTGGGCTATTTTACAACAAGATTGTATGTCGAGGCTTCAGTTTCTTGAGTGAATTATTATAAGTTTTTATCCAATCACTTAGTCCTTTTAACTTACAAATTTTCCCTTATGCATACATAACTCATATTTTGTAATACTTTTATGAAAATACAAAAAATTACCTGAAGCACTCAAAAAAAAAAAAGCCCGAACTACTGTAGCAGAGTTTCGAGTAAATCACTTGGGGTACTGAACTAGGAACATTGAAAGTTTCTTGAGTGAAGGGGGTGTAAAGTGTGATTCTAATCATCCGTCTAGTTGTGTCTGATGGGTCACGAGTGAGGTTCATGTACAACCAAAGATGTATCCCATAAACTGATGGTGAAACTTCGACCAATCGGCTGACCTGAGGTGCTACATTTCTGGGAGGTTAGAGCTATTGTGTGGTATGGACGGTTGCAATGAAACAGTGGTCACGAGACTCGATAGATGCAGACAGATAGGGTTTTGCAGAATTTTAATTTTAGAGATGAGAAAGAGACCAAGGGTGTTTGGGATGTCTATGTGTTCGTCTGGAAAACCAATAGGAGACGAAATAAATTTATAATAGAGGTGAACATAGCAAATAATTCGGCCTCTTTCAAGATGGCAGCTTCAGAAACCGTGTGCAACACTTCAGAACACTTATACAGCGTGGTTATTGCACGGCAACAATGACCCTCAACGATGTAGCTCGACCTTTGACAAATAGCAGTCGGAATTCTCTCAAGTCAAATCCTGCGGTCTCAATAATAGGATTTGATTATTTATGACTAATAAGTGTTGACCTGTGGCAGAAACACAATTAACATCAAGAACAAGGACAACAACACCATCGAGACCTAGTAAGAGGTGAGCCAAAAAGAGAGCTTCTGCACATTTTCTGAAACTACGATAAACTGCAACTACTGTCTATGAAAAGTAGAGGTGCACACGCACATACACACCTACACACACACACACACATACACACACACACACACACACACACACACACACACAAAACGCTACATAATGTATA
>NC_068981.1:144835261-144836257 GCF_001194135.2 Octopus bimaculoides | reverse complement strand
TGTGTGTGTGTGTGTGTGTGTGTGTGTGTGTGTGTGTGTGTGTTTATATATATATATGCGTATGTGCGTATGTGTGCACGTGTGCGTCTCGCAGAGAGAACTACATTTTAAAACTGTTATGCAACTGAGAAATACATATGAGAACGCATCGTTTTCACTTCAGCCATAGGAAGGAATTGTATATCTACAACAATCGACTGACATACGTGGTTGGATCGGGTGTGGGTTTGATGAACGTTGTTTTGGTTTATACAATAACAACAATAGCTACAACATCCATAAGCACTGCAACAAAAACTCTAAAGTTTACAACAACAGATCATGTTGTTGAAAAAGCCTACCAAAATGTATAAGCCCATGTAAGGTATATACCTTTGGACTGTGTCGTCAGAGACTTTGATAAACTGCCTTGGGTTATTTTACTTTAACTTTGTTTTTCATCTTTTTCAGGTCCATAAGTAAAATGTCTATCCAACTTGGTTAACTGGCAGAATTGCCAGAGTGGTGGCATGTTTTCTGCACCGAGTGGTAAGAAGTTTGGTTCCCGAACAGTATCCGTCTTTGTACCTATCAAGTCTTGTGCCCTCAGTTTCATTGCAACCGCCGTTACCACGCAATAGTTCTATCCTCCTGGAAACTGTGGCACTTCAAGTCAGCCGATGGTCGAAAGCTCCACCATTAGTTTATTGGACATATTTCTGGCAGGACATGAATCTCACTCGTTACCCATCAGAAACAAATAGATGGGTGACTAGAATCATGCTTTCCATCTCCCTCATACAACAAACTTTTACGGTTCCGGGTTCAATCCTTTATTACCGTTTGACAATCGAAGTTATTTTTTTTTACATCACCGTAAACAAACTAACTACTGGGATCGATTCGTTCAAATAAAACCGTTGAAGGCGGTGCTCTAGTATGGCTGTAACCCGAAAACTGAATCAAATAAAAGAATAAAACAAAAATCTGTGAAAACTCTGTATGTTTGTGTGTGTG
>NC_068981.1:144828639-144834549 GCF_001194135.2 Octopus bimaculoides | reverse complement strand
TATATATATATATGTATGTATATGTGTGAATGTGCATGTGTGTATGTGTGTATACATATACATATTGCACGTGTATAAGGGATGACCACTTTCTAGCATATTGGATGTCCACCTAGTGGTCATCCCTTATACACGTGTAATACAGTTTTTTTTTCTGAATTTTCAGATATTTTTATATCCTGGGCCACTTGGTTTTAAATTGAATTAATATTTAATTTATCACCCTATCTATATAAATATACATATACATATATAATAATATATATACATATGTATATACATGCATATATATATATGTATATACAGACACACACATGTGTTTGTATGTGTGTGTGTGTGGAGTGAGGCATTCGTTTAAAGTTATATTTAACACGTTCAAGCATTCTCACATGGGATGACTTTTAACTTCGGAATAATCCCAGGAGATATTACTCTTTTTAAACGAAATGTATCAAAACACATAAGTCTGTGAATGGCGTCATTAGTTTGTAGGATGCATTCATCTCTGTGTATCTGCATCGTTGGATACCAGCTTCAAATCTGCCTTTCACACGTTCAAAAGAACACTTGGTTCTTGCATGAAACTAACAAACGGTACTTTTGCTGATGTGCCTAGCGCTTAATCAAACTAGAATTGATTAGATAAAATTGCACGAATCATCATTGAATAAAATATATTCATATAAAATCAAATTTAGCAGCATCGGATACACTACATGCATTTATAATACATACATACATACATAATACATACATACATACATATATATATACGCATGTATATACATATATACATACATAACATATATATGTATACATATATACACACACACAAACACATACACTCAGACATACAGACACACATAAACAAACACACACGCAGACACACACATACACACTCACACACACAAATATATATATATATATATATATATATATATATCAGCAGGATATTAAGTAGTAATGCACTACGACTGTTTCAAGCGGATCCATTTAATTGAAAAATGTAATCATTACCTCAATTCAAATGCAGTGCTATCTTCAGCTGCATAAATAAATAAATGGAATTTTAAGGAATGGGACACATTAATATTATTTTTTAAAAATATTTTAACAGAGTAAGAAGATAGAAGAAATTCACGTTGCTACTACTGTAGCTAGGAATAGAGTAGAAGTAATAAATCAAATTGAGAAATACAATTGACAATATAATATAATATAATATATAATATGAGGTAATATAACCATTTAAAAAAAAACCAAATAAAGCGAACAATTTGTTTTGAATTTGTTATATCTATCTATCTATCTATCTATCTATCTATCTATCTATCTATCTATCTATCTATCTATCTAGCTAGCTAGCTAGCTACATACATATATACATACATACATGCATACATACATACATACATACATACGCCATCGATAGAATTTGCATGAAAACGGCTTAATTTTAACAGGAGTAATTGAATTATTTATTACAAGTTATTTATTTTCAGACCCATATGCATAAAAATAAATTATTTTGCTTTTATTACTGCTTCACAACATACCAGTTTATCATTGGATTGTTCCAGTTGCATATTGTTTTTTGTATGGGAAGAAATTGTTAGCTTTCACTCAAGCCTTCCCCAGTTCTGGAGAGAGAGCCTCTACTGAGAGAACGCCCAGAGCTCCCCAAGCACAACGTAACTGACTCCACGAGAGTGAAACAAGAAGAGATAAAGAGAAATTGTAGAAAAGGAAAGAAATGACCCAGTACTTGACTGGTAATTTATTTATCGACCAGCAGAAGGATGAAAGGCAGCATTTACCTTGCTGAGATGTAAATTTAGGGTGCAGAAAGCCAATAAAAACAGCGCAATGGATATTGTACAATGCTCTAACGACTCTACTAATTCGTCGCATTGATGTAAAAGCATTAGTCAACGCTAAATTTGGATATCGTATTGTTTATAAACTTGATTATAATGCTTCGATTGCTGTTATTTTTATAAACTTGATTATAAAAACAAAATAATTTAATATTAAATGATTTCTTCTCGTTTCAATGTTTCTTAAATAAATTCTACTTTATCAGGAGATCTTCTTTTGTTCTACTAATATATTTTATAACACTAGAGCAATATCGTTGTATTTAGTAATTTTATTTTGCACAAAACCACGAAGGTCGAGCCGCTTGTAATAGCCGGACCTCATTCAGATTAAACCCTAAACTCTTAAAAAGGAACAGCACATTGAATAACGTATCCATGCTTACACTAAGTTTGAAAGGAAAACACGGGATAGGCATGAATGGAAGTTCTCTCATTATTGGTTCGTTCCATATAGGAAGATCTGAGGTGTGACAATACCATCAAAGAAGATCAACTCCGTTTTTATATTATTACGACCAAATGAATGTAAACAGGTGGACAAACATTTTGGTTTTGTAAATACGTCCCAATAAAAGCACTTGGCTCAGTGTCAGAGTGTTTGGTTCAAGATAATAAATTCGTTGCTTCAGTTCCCGGATCAAGTGGTGTGTTGTGTCCTCGAGTAAGAAATTTTATTTCATTATGTGCCAGCGTGCTTAGCTCTTGTAAGTGTCAGCCAGTTGCTGATGTAGGTTTGTCTCCCTATAACATTCATATTCTGGATGTCTTGCTCGGTAGAAGAACCAGGACGATTTGATGTTATCTATGACTGCTCATGACTGCACACATAGCCAAAACAATTAGCAAGAACATGGTTACTTTTAAATAGATCCGAATATCACTGAAAAGAAACTTCAACGACTCTGTAAATATATTCAAATATTATAAGGCCTGACTTTAGGTGAAATATGAAGAATGCAAACAAATTTCTTCTATGCTTTTGTAATATATAAACTTATCACAGTTCTGATTCATGCTGTCTCTGTGCATAAAATATATTTGTTCAACATATATAAACAGAATGTTCGAAAAAGAGATTTTGCTAAGCTCCTTTGTTGGGAGGAGTGTAGAATCTAAATATAATACGTTTCAAGATTAATTAACTCTTTTATGGACATCGAATGAAGTTGGTATATTGCCCTAGGTTATTCGCAAGCAGAAGTCATCTGCTCAAAATGTCATGACGCTAATTCATGGTATTGTGGAGAAATTACTTTAATAAAGGTGCTGTCAATTTTCAGTTGGTTTCTACAA
The DNA here is from genome assembly GCF_001194135.2 of Octopus bimaculoides. Classification (NCBI taxonomy): domain Eukaryota; kingdom Metazoa; phylum Mollusca; class Cephalopoda; order Octopoda; family Octopodidae; genus Octopus; species Octopus bimaculoides. The sequence continues at coordinate 144,831,376 of NC_068981.1, read as the reverse complement.
GATTGATTTACTCAGATTTATGGCATCTGAGCAAGTTGCGATTGATATAAATACGCAAAAAATTAATCACAGTTATTTATCATGTGATCAAGAGAAACATGTGCTTCTATGCAAGCTTCCATCTATATTAATGCAAAACATCATCTATATTGATGCAAAATTGTTACTTACAACTGGGAACATTCTTACAAACCGACATACAGTTGCTTAGATGAATTCTTATAATACTCATTGCTGGGTTATTGGTTACTATCACGTTACTTTATCAGGAATCAATCAATACGATGAATTTTTTTATAAGGTTTTGATTTAATGGAGATTTCGGTGCGACCTCTTTCAGGTCTACCAACGATCTCTTAAAAGGAGACAGGTATCAGTGGCGTAATAAAAGCAAAAACTACTTCATCTCGAAACCCAAATCGAATTACGAAGACGTTATGGTTTGGCGAAGTATTTTTGAAAAGAAAAGAATATGGATAGATTCTATTAGATACGGGGAAATGAAAAAGAACAAGAAATGAAAAAGAACAAGAAATGAAAAAGAACAAGAAATGAAAAAGAACAGTTTCATATTGAGATAAGGGTAAAAAAACGAACAGAAATGTTTTTGTGTTAAATTATTTATTTACAAAACGGATGGCATTTCTTCGGGTGTAATTTAATACGTAGATGAATATGCTGGCGAAAAATTACATCGGAGGCATGTTAACAGTACAGAAAATTGGTCGGGCGTTTGCGATTTGTAAATTCTTTTTATTAAATGTTGGTAGATATTGTGGCAAGAGGCTAATATATATTTTGAATATGTTGATAACGTAAATGTTTTAACAGATATTTATGTGTATTTTGTTAACGTTTAAAATATGTTTGAAATGATTTAGTCAAATAACTCATTGATATAGCAGTAGAATCATGACTGAAAAAAAACCTAAATGTCAGATTTATACTAAATGTTGAAAGAGTTGTATTGAACAGAAGCATTGAAAAACTTTTCAACTGCGATGAATAGTATACATTTGAAGACTATAAAGAGATGTTAGAATGAAGAAACTGTTGAAAGAATGTTATTGAAAGGTAGTATTGGGAGTAGATTTCAGTTAGTTATACGTGTAAAAGAAATATTGAAAGTATAGTGTTCTGTGGATTGGCAAAATTACTAAAACTTCGGGCCAAAATGTTTTGTATGTAGTTACGGATCTTTTAGTTCTGTGTTCAACGACAGTCGAGGTCGACATTTTGCAGTTCAATTAAAATTTCACTCAAATACAGGATCAATTTAATATCATTTCTACTATAGGCACAAGGCCTGTGTTTTTGTAGGGAGGGCGACAGTCGATGACATCGACCCTAGTTCTTGAGTGTTACTTAATTTATCGACCCCGAAGGACGCAAGGCAAAGTCGACCTCGGCGGAATTTAAACTAACGATTCTGCCAGCTCAGCGCCTTGCAGGATCAATTTAATATGACACTAAATTATCATAGATAACAGAAGGCTAAGACTGATACAGGTTCAACTGAAAAGGGACAAATTACGAAGTTTGGAGATTTAAACATTTCACTGCGGAAGAAATTTGTTATTCGCGTTATGATGGAGGAGATCTTGGTAAATTCTCAAATATCACGATTCGTACATGGCCTTGTGTCCTAGCAGTAACTGTAGTGTTGGGCTCAGCACCACAAGGTCATGCGTTCAATTCCTGTATGGAGCGGTACGTTATGACATTGCGCAAGGTGTTTCGTTTCAAATTACTCATTTTCAAACGATTAGACTTAGGTATCAGCTGTGTGCTGGTACAGCTCTCTCACTACCCTCAGTTACCATGTTCCCTATGTCTTACTGTATAAAGGGTGGAAGAGATGACAGGATAACTGCGCATGAGACAGGCATATAAAACAAATAGTAATAGCTTGATACATGCTACTAAATCATACAAGTTTGCGAGTGACAACTGTGGTACAATATCCCAAAGAAAACAAAGGAAATATGCAATCACTTCTCATTAAGCTAAAGTACTTTTCTAAGTTGATATATTAGTGATGCTCAGTCCGACACAAAATAAATTATAAATTTGGGGAATGCACTAGGAAAGTCGTGGTATTCATTCATCTCCCGATGATATCAGCGTGAATGAAGCAGGTTTAATTACGAATATATTGTACATATATTGCTTATTGGCATCCACAATACAAATGGAAATTATTGTTTAGAAGTTAATTTGAAGAATTATACACGCTTATGGTTATAAAATACCAGCTGAAAGTCTTATTGTTTAGCTTAATTAGTGAGCTGTGCATATAATTAATCGTGGTGAAGTTGAATATTACACAAAGTTAAATTAACATCTTAGAATTCAATATTAGTTTATAATTGTAAAATATAATCTCACATCATGCAGTGAACCAGCAATTGGGCAGTTGGAAGCCTGTAACCAAAGATGCTACCATTTGAAATTTTAAATAAAATATATAAAATAAATGAAATAAACTGATCCTAATTTGTGTGAACAGTTACATAAAAATTTCATATTATTTTCTTCATGCTTGTTTAAATTCAATTGATCGAAACCTTCACCTGTCTTCTATCACATTTCTCAAATTTTATGTATTTCCAATCTGAATATTTATAAAATGACAATATTAATGGGAAATTTTATACATTTGCTTAATTGTAATTTATAGTTAATTAAACTAATGGACATTTCATTTTTTTTTCTTCTATTTACCAACGAGAAAACT
>NC_068981.1:144826245-144828629 GCF_001194135.2 Octopus bimaculoides | reverse complement strand
TTGTATAATTCTATAATGAATGTTGACATCAAAAAAGAACAATTGTTCTATATGTTGTGGAATTACCAGTGATTAACCGTTGCTCCTATAAACAAGAACGTGAATGTCTGAATGTCAATAACACATGTCTACAGCTATAATTATCTGCTTCTGATCATCTTAACTATAATATTTGCTATAGTTGTCTAAGCTTGTGTCCGCGTTTCAAATATTAACTGAAATTTGTTTGCTTGACGAATGCAATAAAATTTACATTTTTACTGTTTTACTGCGATTAACATGATACGTTCAAAATCATTTAGCCATACATATTGAACTTTAGCCAATTTTGATGTGCATGTCTAAAGTTTGTCACGGCTTTGATTTAAAAAGCTTTGTCCAACTGAACGTCATTAATTTGATTCATTTTCCGAATAAACTTATTTAACTAATAGAACTAAGTTAGACAGTGGACATTTGTTTATTTTATTACTCTACACTGAACGGACCATTGCAAATGTCTTTCAAGCAATGTAGCAACAATTTACATGCAAGAAATCATTTAGTTTGAATACTGGTATGTCTAAAATTGACTGGTCATTACTTGCCTTTAATGTCTTGAAGAGTTTCCAGCTTTCTATTCTTCTCAGATCTTGTCTTAAAGTTTTTAATTTATTTTGTAGTCTCCTTTGCCTCATTTGCTCTTCTTCAATCTTTCCCTGTGAAATATCTAAACTTCTAGTGACAACTGCCTCTCCTGCATAGATCAATAAGTTAGTGTCTCCTATATTTTTGGTATCTATCCTACTGATAACAGAATTAACTTTAGTATTCATTTCTAGCAGCTTCCGATGCACTCCCGTACGATATTCAGCCCACATCCATCTTTACATCTCTTCGTATAGAACCTGTGTACGTTGGCCTTAGGGTGATGGGCACCATTCAATGTCATTGTCTTTCCGGTTGTGCGATCGAGTTGATCTCTTCGCTCGTTTCCATTTCAGGATGGGTGCACTATAGCAGACTACAGCATCAGCACATATGCTGATGGCAGTAACAAGGCTCCTTGAGTTGAGTTTTGATTGAATGACTATTTTGAGTGGCTTCAAATATGCAGTGGTGACCTTGTCTTTCACTTCTCTGTGCAAGATATTGTTCAGCTCCACCGGACTAAATGCTTAGCGGTATTTCGCCCGTCGCCGAAGCCGACTTTGCCTTTCATCCTTTCGATATCGATAAATTAAGTACCAGTGAAACACTGGGGTCGATGTAATCGTCACATCTCCCAAAATGGCTGATCTTGTAACAAAATTTGAAGCTATTATTATTATTATTATTATTATTATTATTATTATTGTTGTTGTTGTTGTTGTTGTTCTTCTTCTTCTTCTTTTTCTTCTTCTTCTTCTTCTTATTGTTATTGTTATTATTATTATTATTATTATTATTATTATTATTATTATTATTATTATTATTAAGGTGGCGCGCTGACAGAATCGTTAGCATGCTGGACCAATTGCTTAGCGGTAGTTCAAATTCCGCTGAGGTCGACTTAGCTTTTCATGTTTTCGGGGTTGATAAATTAAGTACCAGTGAAACACTGGTGTCGATGTGATCGATTAGTCCCCTCCCATCAAATTTTCAGGCCTTGTGCCTTTAGTAGGAAGGAGGCAGAAACGTTGGCACGCCGGACGAAATGCTTAGCGATATTTCGTCTGTCGCTACCACCTGAGTTCAAATTACACCGAGGTGCACTTTGCCTTTCATCCTTTCGGGGTCGATAAATTAAGTACCAGTTGCGTACTGGGGACGATGTCATCGACTGGCCCCATCCCACAAAATTTTGGGCCTTGTGCCTAGAGTAGAAAAGATAAAAATAATACCGTTTAAACACTAGGTCGATGTAATCGACTCATCCTCTCCCCCAAAATGGGTGCTCTTGTGACAAAATTTGAAACCACTATTATTATTATTATTATTATTGTTGTTGTTGTTGTTGTTGTTGTTGTTGTTGTTGTTCTCGTTGTTGTTTTTATTATTGTTAATATTAAGGCGGCGAGCTGACAGAATCGTTTGCATGCCGAACCAAATGCTTCGCGGCATTTCGCCCGTTGCTATGTTCTGACTTCAAATTCCGCTAAGGTCTACTTAGCTTTTCATCTTCTCGGGGTTGATAAATTAAGTAACAGTGAAACACTGGTGTCGATGTAATCGACTAGTTCCTTCTCACCAAATTTTCTGCTCTCTGTTACTACACTAGGCTAGCAATATTGTTTAGATTAGTAAAGGACTCCGCATATTCGTGTGAGAGGGTCCGAGGATAGAGATGATCACCATTGCAGATTGATAGGTATATATTGATAATGCGTCACTAATAACTCCGTTATATATATATATATATATAT
>NC_068981.1:144811429-144826172 GCF_001194135.2 Octopus bimaculoides | reverse complement strand
ATATAGGAGAATTTACGAAAAAACAACAGACGAGGACAGGTGGTGTAAACAACAAAAGGATGTATTAGTTTAACGCTCGGGAATAGAAAAAGTATTTAACGTTTCGAGCTACGCTCTTCAACAGAATGAAATAAGGAGAAAAAACAAGGAGAAAAAAAATTAAATGTAGTGGTCAGCGATCTATCATGCCGACTGCCGGACAGAAAGTTCACGCAGGAAAGCTAAGAAAAAGGGGAGATAACAAAGGGGAAAGAAGCGGTGAACCTAAATACGAGAAGCCGTGTGTGTGTGTGAGAGAATGCTGGTGATCTTAACGTATGTATGTGTGTATGTAGGTGTGAAAAAGTATATATATATATATATATATTCGTTTTTCCACTTTCCGCAAACATTATTACTTCTGCTTTACAGGTTTTAGGTCTGGTTGACTGGACAACACAGCAATAAGGATTCCATGGAATGAATAATTAGATATAATCTGCAGTTTGACAAGCTGACCTTAAGCTAGATAGTCTCTTTATTTTCCAAAAGAAGCCAAACATATAATTCCAATGAAGAACCGCTGTAAAACTGATTCAAATTAGTACCGATACTTCCATATGATTCGGAATTATAATTACTGTTTAGAGACCAGTGTTAAATAATTACCAAACATTTCTTCACGTCATCTCGAGAGGAAGCTGGTTTCTGATCATTAATCATTGTAAATGATTCGGTACAAATCGGTATTTAAAATGACTAAACTCAAGCCTAATGGATGGTAATATGAGATATTTCCTAAGGTAACGTTGAGTTATGAATAAATTTACATAATTTCCATGTAGTTTAATATGCTATTCGTTAATCTCTGGCTAGGAGACTAGGATAATGAGAAATAGATATTCTAGTGTCGAAAAAATTAAGTGCATAAAGTGCAGTCGTAACCTTCAGGCACCGGTCTGAATTTAATGTTGGAAGATAAGGGAGTTGATTATCTTCCGGTTAGCCTTGATCAAGATGACCTATGAAGGAAAGTGTTCCAACCTTGACACCTATTTTTTTTTTAGTTTCTGGCGGAGTTTAGCAAAAACGATGATAGCAAATCTATCGTTATTTTAAAAGTCAGAGGGGGCTAATTCGAAAGAGATTTGCTGATTGTTCTTAGCAGTTTGAGCGACAATGTACAAATTACCTTGTCGTTTGTTAGAGTAGTATTTTAACTATCATTGATGTCTTTCTATTGACATACATACAATCATACATACATACATACATACATACATACATACATACATACATACATACATAATTACAAGCATATATACACATACAAGCATGCACACATATATAAATATATTTGTGTGTATATGTGTGCGTGCGTGCGTAATTATTTTACATTGTAATTATTGTGCAGATATGAAACAATTAATATTCTTTTATAATTTATATATACTTTTCTTACGCTACATAACTATTCTGATATTTCTTTAATTCATTTACTCTTCATTTTATATTGAAATTAATATAAAGTCTGTACTTTTTATGTTGCATTTAAACAATATATTATCGTATGTATCACCTACGTTTGCAACTTCCTCTAACTTTTTGTAAATTATTAAGTTCACAATTTACTTACTGAATATTAATTGGATAATTTTTGCCCTAAAAATATTATATTAAAACACATTATTATTTTTTTCTTAATTTTTGTTTAAATAGACACGTATAAGATATGAGTCGCCATTAACAAACCTACAACGTAAAAATAATATCAAGTCGCCATCTGAAATCATTATATATTTTTATATATTATTATATGAGTAATATATAATGAGAGTTACTATTAAAAAGAACGTATGTGAGTCGCTCTTCTCCGTCCGAGTTTGCTTGCAAATTTATAAACATGTGTGTGTGTGTGTGTGTGTGTGTGTGTGTGTGTGTGAGAGAGAGAGAGAGAGAGAGAGAGAGAGAGAGAACGTACATGCACACATACGTATATGTTTTATAGGTTTCCTAGAACAAACGGGAATTAGAAATCGATGCATTATGTATATATATATATATGTGTGTGTGTGTGTATGTGTGTGTGTGTATAAGTATGTATTGTGTGCGAATGACATACTCTGATGTATGTGTAGTTGTTGAGTAATTCAATTATATGTGTATAAGATTTAGTTCTCTATGAAAGAGAAATATATATAAGTAAAAGTATATCAGAGCGCATATGGTGTATATATGTACGTAAATACAAAGCAATACAATTATATTACGATAGTGCTCTGGATAAATTTGACAGTTTGAATAAAAGGAAAAGAAAAGATAATATCCCGTCCAAAAACTAAATGTTTTGAAAATAATCGACTAGATTGTGACTGAAAGGTAACAGTTTACTGAAAGTAATCGCCTTCAGCTTCTATCACGGCATCAAGATAGCTTCAGACGTTGGTCCTTGTGTTCTTGTATCCCTGAAAAGAACGCCTCGTTGATCTTGGTCACCAACTCGCTCTTGGTGTTGCAAGCTGAGCAGTTGATTGTCTTTCTCAAACATATACCTCGCATAGTTATCCTTTGAATTACGGACGAATTAGGAGGCCAGAAATTGGGGCTGGCGAAATCGTAGAAATTCTCCGACAGTCACTTCTGACACTTTCCGGAAGTGTGACAAAGCCCCGAAAACTGTTGCTACACATATGACCTTCCAGGAGAAACTCTCTTCAGCCACGGTTTAACTACATCCTCCAGCAGCTTTATATAGCCGTTTGAATTGAGCCTAAGATCCTGTTCAAAGATGTGGGGATCGATTCCGGCGAACGAAGGCAGCCTGAATGCCTGCTGTGATTCTTCTGGCTCGCCTCAGCTTCGTAGTCTCTGTTGCAGCTGTTCATGTCACGTCTTACAGCCCTTACAGTATTCATGGGGCATTGAGCCAGGCTGTTAACATTTGATACCTAGCACGAATCATCATGATATAGGGAACTCTTTTCCAATATTCAGATGGCTTCCCATCTTCCATATCAGCTAACCTTTTCTCAACTACAACTTTAGTCATTATGTTCTCTAACGTCGTTGACTGTTCACCAATACATCAAGCTGTTCCTGAAAAAAGGGGACATAGAAATAGTTATATTTAGCCCGAATACCCTGTATATGTATGCATACATATATGAATATATATTTATGTAACGAAATGTATGTAGTGCTGCAGCAGTCAGCTTTCCAGAAGATACGTATTTCATTCAAAATCTATGACACACGGAGCGTTCAGAATTACAACTTCTTTACGTAGATTACATATTCATATTCTAATCATACTTCATTGTCTTTTCATAAGTGTTTAAGAAACAAACTCGAAATGCTGAGTTTTTCCTTCAAGAAAATGAAGAGACAATATAACATACATCCATCCAGTTATCCTCATAGTCCACTATTCTTGTGATGGTTATGAGGTTAGAGATTTCAGACGCGTACATGTCCTAAAGGCATGAATGATTACGCGTATTGTCACGCCTAATATCTGTATATATATGGAATGTCTAATCTTTTTAATTAGTAGAATTGATAAATTTTCTAAACGTTAGTAATAGTTTATTGAAATACTAATAATCAAATCACTGTTAGCCGTGTCAATTCTCAGCTGCACTGCTTTCCATTGAAAGATGAAATGTCACAGACATCAATAAACTTTTTTATTCGTTTGCATTTTCACCCGCAAAATAATTCATGATTTTTAGTCTTTGATCTACTAAATATCTAATATTCATTTGAAACAAAGGTGCTAAAAACTAAAATGTCTATTATTCTTTTCGAACCTTTATAACCTTTATTAATACATTTATAATCTAAGCAACATTTAAAAATATAATATTGAGCCAAAACACTTTCACCAGTTATATCTGACATACACATAATGAATTTTTGATTGCGTGTTATTTAGTATATTGTTCTTTAGAGACAAGCACTGTAGATAGGTTAGACGATATGTTTTCGATATGCTGAATTGAGGTTTCTGTAGTTCGGCTCTTTCCACTGACGCTTCATTGTCGCCTCCATATAATCAGTTCGCGTAATTGCCGTAAGTGTAATGGGCTAGTGAATCTGATTACTTTTGGCAGTACGTTAGTTTTTCTTGGAGGCCTTTCGTGAGATCGACGTGTTTAAACTAAACTATATTAGATATAAAACATACACGTTATCCGAAAATTTTTATGGTGTCCTCATATCACAGGGAATTATGCTACACAGCTTCGAGAAACGTCAGTTAATAGCAATCCTGAAGTCAGCGAGCTGGCAGAATCGTTAGAATTTCGAACAAAGTGCTTAGCAGTATTTTGTCCGTCTTAATGTTCTGGGTTCAAATACCGTCGGGGTGGATATTGCCTTTCAGCCTTACGTGGTCTATAATCAATACCAGTTGAATACTGAGGTCGATGTAATTCACTTACCCCCTACTCTATAATTTCTGGCCTTGTGTCAAAATTTGAAATCAATATCAATTGAGAAGTCATATAGATGTTATACGTATTTTATTGGAGACTATATATGCCTATGCCTTTCAAACATCTTGAGGATATTTATTTCAGTAAATATCAGATCATCTATGCTAGTAATGCTTTATCATTATATAAATGAAAACATTTTAGGTTTAGAAGCTGTCATTAACAAGTATTTATTCTTACACAGTTAGGTGTTTACGAAACTGGATGTGCCATAGTTATTGGTTTCTTATTAGAAAATATAAATATTTGTGTGCTGTAAGCTTAATGACTTGAGTGGAATTAGTAAAAGGCAGGTGCATATTTTAAAGACTCATGAAAGGAAGACGGCTCCAGCTCGAGTTGAGCTCGGTCCATAAGAAAACAGAATAAATGTAGTGCAAGGACTTCAGCTGCACGCTTAGCTATTGTTTTTATTAGATAATCCTTACCTTGAAATTTTATGAGATTAAGTATGATGTCCATAACTACAGTGTAGTAGCAGTAATAACAAAATAAATATTGTGGATCGACCTTGAATATAAAAGTATTCTGACCAAAAGTTTGAAGTAAACCAACTTCGTTCCTCGGTACTATGTAAGGAAATATAAAATAGGATCCTTGTTACCTACTAATAGAAAGAATACTGGAGATTATACTGAGTAACACATATATGATTGCTATATTATCTTTAGCATCAACGAAGAGCGTCAAAGATTGTAACTAGTGGCATCAATATATATTTTAAGTAGGGCGTTGAGCTGGCAGAGTCGTTAGCACACCAGGCGAATTGCTTAGCGGTATTCCGCCTGTCTTTATGTTCTGAGCTCAAATTCCGCCGAGGTCGACTTTGAATTTCATCCTTTCGGGGTCAATTAAATAAGTACCATTTACACACTGGAGTCGATGTAATCTACTTCATCCCTTTGTCTGTCCTTGTTTGTCCTCTCTATGTTTAGCCCCCTGTGGGAAATATATATTTTAAGTTACTTAATTTACATCTCTGCTAGGCATTCAGAAAATTCTTGAATAAAATGCAAAGAAACCCGCTTTCCGTGGATAAATACAGAAATAAGAAAGGAAAACAACAATAGGTTAATTCCTGTTCTTATCACAGTTTACGCTTAAACATTCAGTGAACATGTTTTCTTTAAAATTTCGAAAATGTTATTTTCAGATATTTTTTTTTGTTTAGTTCTAGAAATACTTTTTTTTTGTTCACAAGAGAGTATTTTTAGAAATACTAATAAAAATTAATTTCATGTTTAAATTCTTTGTTCCTGAAATAATCAATTCTTAAAAGTAAGAATAAAATGAAAGTGTTTGCGTTTTAAATAATTGAACAAGAAAAAATTAATCTTATAAAACAGAATATTTGATCTTTTATTTATAGTGTTATTGGTACTATGCATGTTGTAAAAATCAATCAATAAATAACAGTATTTGAATAAATTCAACTATTTCTTAGCAATGAAAAGTATGCACTGAACAGAAACCAGTCAATTCTCAGTAGAATCTTAAGTGTTTTGTTGAGTTTAGCAGAAATGTCAGAAGAAACAGTCGATAGTTCAAAGTTTGATTTCTGATCCGTATTAATCAAGAGTGTAGTTTTAATAAGGTTGTCATAGAAAATAATGGAGTGCTTATATTGTTTAAAAATCCCACGACAGTACATGAAATTGAACTGGTTGATATTCACCTTCAAAATTGCAAAGCAGTGTGAAAAAGAAGATTGTATGTGTGTGATTCCAGAAGTTGACGTTCTTGCTATAAACGTTTTGAACCACGTCTGGGATAGGAAACACTCTAAAGCTGGCATTAGGAGGTAATATAGGTGAATCATGTGGGCCTGGGTAGAAAGCGTATTTGAATCACGAATTCAGAGAAGCAAAGGTAGTAAGATAAAGAGAAAAAACCTCGTGTCTCAAAGAAAGTAATTGACTACATATATGTCAATCAATCGTTCTTTTGGATTCGTTTCATCGTGTTAATTTGTGAAGCAGGGCCATCCCTTAACAAATACAAGAATTAAATAAATATGAAGCACTATATATATGTATGTGTGTGTTTGTGTCTATGTATGTATGTATGTATGTATGTATGCAGATCTCTCAATATACCAAGTGTGAAAATAAGGAATTTCTGCACCCAAAAACCAAACTAATAGACATTTCATAAACATAATAAAAATTTCATCAAATTAATATAATTAAAATTGAAGCAATTTTATTAGTGATCCTTGAGTTTTTAATTGTGTAATAAATAGTTGGTATAGTTTACTATCGTAAAACGTATTTATTATTATAAAGAATGATAGTTATAAAGCATTTAATAAGCCTAGTTTGAATCACTGTTTCTCTTTGAAGTTATTTGGACTCCTCTTGCTTTTTAACTCCCACTTCTCTTCTTCTGATACCAATTGAATTATGCATTGAATCAGCAAGGAAGCCTCTACGTGGTCGCTTGTTATTGTAAAAATAATAGCGAAATCTCCCTCTATTACACCCTAATGTCTTAGAAAGTGAAAGGAGAGAAAGAATACATTTGTTCTACATCCACTATGCCTTACAAAAAGATAATATCATAATGACTTCAACGCCTTTGATCGTAGATTTTCTCAACCAGATCCAACGTCGAGATAAGCAATGAGAATAATAATGCAGGGATATGCTTAGTAAAGATCAATAATTACGAATAGTCGAAAAGAAAATAGAAATATTTGATTATTGAATTTATTTATTGGAGTAATATATACTTTTGTCTTCATAATAGTTTCTGATTTGGCACAAAGCTAAGAAATCTGTAGGTATTAATATGAAAAAAAGCACGTTTATTTTATATCCAATTTAAAATGTATGTCAATACTTTAAATATCTGTTGAAACTATTCGACTTGAAGAAATGGGAAATAGATATTTGCAATTTCACAAAGAATATAAACTTTAGTTCCTACGAATGATATTTAGTTAACTCCTCTTCCGCAATATTTTGTTATTATGCGAATTATATAGGATTTAGGATTACAGCTGTTACTATTAAGAATTCTGAGAACAATCCTATTGCATAAATTGATAAAGACTAATGATTAATTAAGAAATGAATGGAAGAATGCATATTCCATTGATTCTATTTTGGGGAGCAAGCGATGGATGTTTTGGGGGAGAAATCACGTGGGGCTGAATACAAACACTGCTGCATTTCTCTCCTAACAATCTCTTATGCATAGTTCTGCACTAGTGCAGAAATTTAGGCAGTATTTTTCCTTTGACACAAAGATTCATGTCCGTTGTAGATTTCGTATATAAAAGGATTTGAAATTTAGTTAAGCTGCTTATAATTTACAAATGCTGTCTTCATTGGCAACGTGTACCGTCTCATATAGCTTCGGCCCCTTGATCTACGAGAATAACAACCAAGTCTCCTTCATTCACGTTATACTGTCTTAAATAGAGGAGAACACTTCGGGTAAAGTGGTCCTGAATACATGCTATACCTGAAAAGAAAACTTAGGATGGCCATAACTATAACTGTTTTAATCATACACCTACTTTATAAGTGATCGGTAAAGGAATAAGATCAAAGAGCATCGACAACAATTTGTGTAGTTGTCCAGTCAGAAATCCTTCCATTAATATTTCCACCCCGCCCTCACACCAGCAGCTCAAAACTATGAATTTTCCTCCTCTCAGCTATTGGGACGACAATTTTCATTCTCAAAGCTTGACGAGTAATTACTATTTGAGATAAATTTATCCAATGAAAAATCGAAATTGTTGATCAATGTATTTATAAATATATGAACTATAACATAATCAACCAATCCTGTATCTAGCTAATCAACTGTCAACCATTGTTATAAATTTCGAACTTTAGATCAGACATGAAATCTAACAATAATCTACGTCAAATTTTCTCACTACAAAACTCTTTATGAACGTAATTGATAAATAGCTTCTGTCTCATATGCAGCAAATCACTAAGCCTTAATATCAATTCGTCATTAATATCAGATAAATGGGCTATTATTTCGAACTGATGATCAGCTAGCAGATGTTAACTTATGTTCTATTTATTTACTAAGCTTTCTAATGTATATTGGCATTAAATCAGTTTGTTTAATCTGATGATAGATTTCACCTTATTTATGAATTCTTTGGCTGTGATTAATATAAGAATCTTGATTTCTAACATCAAATTTTCAACACTGGGGATATTAACGCATATATTCTTACACATTACCTTCATCCACAATACATACTTCATAAAGACGTCATAAGCATTACAATGCTTTCCGTTTTTCCTATAAGTATTAGGTAGTGTATCATCTCCGAGAAGACAAGTGGAAAACAGTCTAGTTCATTTTCCTGTCCCTTAGTTTGGATGTTAGGGGTTATAGAAACGTGTCTCCAGGAAACATGGAGGAATAGGTGTAGATGCGTGGTTAAGAAGTTTACTTCCTACATATGTGGTTTCGGATTTCATTTCGCTGCATAGAACTTTGAACAAATGTCTTGTAATATTACATGCGGGCGACCAAATCTACGTGAGTAAAATTTTGTAGTTTGAAACGCCGTGGTGAAAGCCCGTCGGAAGGCCCGTTCATTTCACACTACAACCTTGTCCATGGGAGATTTTAGCGCAGCCTGTTCTATTATAAGCATTCGGACAGAGTCTCTGCTTTAAATTTACTTTCTTTCATACTCCCACCACTTTATAAAAACGATCTTTTATTATCATTCATCTTTATTTGGCTGAATGATAATTTAAAGTTCTGCGAGACTCTTTTAGTCCACGTTTGTCCTATATTTCTCCAGGGACAAATCCGTTAAATTTATTGTATCAGTCATATTGAGCATATTATGTGAGTGAATAGACCATGCAGACTAGCCTATAAAGATCTTTTAATATTTTTCTTAGCTTAAAGAGAAATATTTGGAATGAGAAAAACGAGATGATAATTCTTGAACCTAAATTCTGTTTTAGCTTGTTTAAAGTACATTTAAAAGCTATTTGTAAATCAATGAGCCTCTCTAACACTTTGTGATGCAATTAATATACAACTAGATTGAGAGATATGTAGAATACTGATGGAGCGATAAGGACCCCGATATGCTGAATGGTTTGTTAATTGGACCAGATTTAGTGAGAACGCTTCGCCTAAGATCTTATCAGTCTCTACTTGCATTTTAAAGGGGCTTTGCGTAATAGGCAAAGAAATATTGATATCTATTTCAGGTTATATGATGCTACTCAAGATATGTCCCACTTCTATGATAGTTATGCCAAATGCTAATTTGTACCGTGTTTTATGATGCAAGAATTCACATTTTTGTGTAGCAAACTAATGAAACACTCGACAAGTTTATAATTATTAGCAGAAATTCTGTTAGTAGTTATATGTGGGTGGGTGCGAACTATGAATTATTCAAATAACAAGCCAACTTTCAGCCGACTGATCGGTCCAACTGTTATTGTTATTAATGGTCTATTCAATCAAGTCAGTCCTGGTTGAGTAGACATATAATGAAAGGCATTCCAGCTATGGCCATCACGACGTTTTTCAGCCATTATGTATCTAGGACCACATATATGCAATGTGTTCTTCATTTCTTTAACCGTTGTGGTATGTGAAAAAACTGACTTATTTCTATCAGGTCGGGATCCCACATTAAAGCTCCTTTGTTGGTTCGACACTCAGAGCATATGGACAAGGAAGAATGTTATATGCGATGTAACTTTCGGTAATTCACTATTCTGATTTCAAATTTTCAAGATCTAATTTACATTCATTAGCTTTGAGGTTAATAAAATAAGTAGCAGTAATATATCAGCTTCGGATGAGTTCGGCGTTTACCTGCTTTACATTGCTACTGGGTTAATAAAATAAATTTAAAAATCGATACTATTACTTCAGCCACCCTCCAACTACATTAATTTTAAAACAAAATATAATATTCATTTTAAATAAGAATTCTTACAAGTATACGAAAGGTTGCTAAAGAAACAAAAATAAAAATCCGAAAAACGAAAAACAACACTGTCACAGTTGTAAAAATTCTATCAATTTTCTGTATTTAAATATAAACATCCCTGCAGCCATTGAAATGAAATGCAATTTATTTGTGTTTGTTACAGCAGTAATTACATTACTGATTTTTATCATCATCGCTTAAAAAAAGGGGAAGTTGATGTCTTATTTTCCAAACACACAAAATATGCAATTTGTCTCTTTTGAATGAGTCTCTTTGATTAACTGACACCAAAACTGTTATATGATACTTCTTAAAATACGAGAATGTCTCGAAGCCATTGTTACAAAAATGAATGTCTCCGAGCAATGTCAGGCTTTGAAAGAAATATTTTTTGTGAAGGCCTAATAAAGTATATTGTACCGTAGTTATTGATTCGTTACATTTATCAATCTAATAAATTACTGAAATATGCTATAAACCATAAGTTTATCACATATTACCGGGGCTGTGAATTCATGAAAATTATTTTACCTCACTTGACACATAATTTCTTTTTAAATCCCACGGGTAAAGTAACTAGCCAGTAGATCTATTATCAATTGTGATCAGACAATTTATTCTCATTTTATTGAGATAAGGATTAGGGATGGTCAATGAAAACCGCATCAAGAACATATCGCAGTAATAAAGAACATAGTTTATTAAAGACGGAACTAAATATCATTTTGTTCTGAATAATGTATCCGAAGAAATGTTTCAGAAAACTCATTCACCGGTTCATTACCTTCTGTCTGCTGAAGTCTATAATATAAGATTGATATAATACTTCTATGAATGATATTTATTGGTTTTGATTGGTTATTCATTAATTCTGAAAGGCATTGTCCAAGTTCTGTGTTCGATATATCTTAAATAATAATGGTATTGGCGGGAGACAATACTTCGTAATGTCTGGTCTTGAGATATCAGATTCAAGAAAAAAAAAGACTAAATTATTCTGTTAACTTTTCTGCTAAATTGAATTAGAGATAAGCGCACCTGTACACTTTCTCAGCTGGAACCGACATGAGAGGGTCAAAACACATTTTATA
This sequence comes from Octopus bimaculoides, assembly GCF_001194135.2. Lineage (NCBI taxonomy): Eukaryota > Metazoa > Mollusca > Cephalopoda > Octopoda > Octopodidae > Octopus > Octopus bimaculoides. Next base: position 144,814,659 of record NC_068981.1, on the reverse strand, counting down.
CTATTTGTGTGAAAAATACAAAATGTTAAATTTTATTCTCAATTCACCTGAAGAAAACGGTTAATTTACATAATGTAATTGTTTTCATCATCAACAAAGAACACATCTGAAACAGATGTAGTGAACGTTAACCCATTTGTGTTATGATTTATATATATATATATATATATATATATATGTATGTATGTGTGTGTGTGTATGTATATGTGTGTGTGTGTGTGTGTGTGTGTGTGTGTGTGTGTGTGTGTGGCGTGTGTGTGTGCGTATGTGGCTGTATTTGTTTCCCACAACTGCTTGACAACCTTCAGCCTAGCAGTTCATTAAAAAATACGGACAGAAAAATTTCCATACGTATAAAATATAGTATTGGAGTTGATTATTGGAGTCGACTAAAATTCTTTATGTCGGTGCCCCAGCATAGTTGCAGTCTACTGACTGAAATAAAATTATGCATATAATATAATATGATATAATATAATAATTAAACAGTGTCTTTTGCTGTACAGTTCCTGAAGCCCTGTTCCCAAATGCTCAAATGTTAACTACTTATCTGATCGGATTACAAGAAGATTTGGCACAGCTCGTCTATTTAAAGAGAGATACATGCTTTGAAAGTAATTTTAGCGCGCCTTCACTTTCCTCTCACTGACACTTAACTTTTTTTTTTAGCTCCTCTGACGTAATTGGCTGTTCTATCTTATCATAGACCTTCCCCGAAAACAATTTACTTCATAGTAGCGATTTCCTGGAGTCGGCCTAAATATTTCTACAATTAAAATTAGTGCATCGTCCTGTATGGACTTGGCACTGGAATCGTAGATTGTTCCAAAAGATAAATGTTCTTTTGTAATATGTCTGAGTTAGTTACTTCATTATTTTTGGAATGCTAAAGATTTTGCGCACCAGAAACTTGATTGTTATTATATATTTTACATACTCAGCAATCAATCTCACAACAAAATACAAGAAATTGAAATAAGGCATCCACTATGTTCATTAAATTAACCTGTAATTTAATCATTTTATAATAACGAAGTTAAATAAATACAGGAAATATAGAATTAAACATATTATTCGACATTGATAACTGAAAGATAATGTTTCATTAAACAAATTAGCTAATCTGTGAATCACTTTTCTAAGGAATGCAGCGTTGAATTTATTAGTAATTTATCGTTATCTGATAATAATCTTAAACCCGCCCCGATAATTCATTCACACTTTGATTACATATCTGTGATAGCACAACAGAAAAACCATTTATGCCACCCTCCAGCCTGCTAGAAATGTCAGCTAAATTAAGTTAAGTTTAAAGCACACCGGCTTAAAGACTGGAAGAGCACCTTTGATATTTGTATCGTGTATATCAAGCTACGGCTATTATTTTAAAGTATGTTTAAAATTATCAGCTGATCATTGACTAAGATTCGTTTTCATGGGATCTTAACACAAACAACACACATAAACAAACATACACACACACACAGACGTAAGCGTGGCTGTACTGTTAGAAGCTTGATTTCCAGTCACATGGTCCCGGGTTCAGTCCCAATGCGTGGCATCTTGGTCAAGTGTCTTCTACGCCTTCTTCTAAAACTTCGTGTCAACCAAAGCCTTGTAAGTAGATTTGATATTTACATAAACAAGGGGCTGCTGAAAAGTTCCTGGCTTTAAGAGAATCGCAAATGGCTCGGTAGGAGACCCAACATTACAAGTTCTTTTACAGGATTGAGAAAAACTGAAAAACCGCTGCAATAAGTGTGTGAGTCTGAGAGAGAAATATGTTCAATAAAATCATAATTAAGTGACCCTCCTGTATTTTCTCCCACCCAAAGCCCGGAACTTTTCAGCACCCCTTCGTGTGTGTGTGTGTGTGTGTGCGTGTTTTTGCGTATGTTGTTGGCACTCCGTCGAGGGTTCCAGTTGATCTGATGAACGGAACAGCCTGCACCTGAAATTAACGTGAAAGTGGCTGAGCATCCCACAGACACGTGTACCCTTAACGTAGTTCTCGGGGATATTCAGCGTGACACAGTGTAACAAGGCTGACCCTTTGAATTACAGGCACACCAGAAACAGGAAGTAAGAATGAGAGAAAGTTGTGGTGAAAGAGTACAGCAGGGTTCGCCACCATCTCCTGCCGGAGCCTCGTGGAGCGTTAGGTGTTTTCGCTCAATAAACACTCACAATGCCCAATCTGGGAATCGAAACCGCGAGTCCGCTGCCCTAACCACTGGGCCATTGCGCCTCCACGTGTGTGTATATAATTAATCCCATAAACAGAAGAAAAAAATCACAACAAGAAAAAGCAACAACGCTCAGGAAAGGAAAGAAAGGGTGTTTTACGTTTCGAGCAAAGCTCTTTTGTAGAAAAGACAGTAAACAGAGGAAAATCCAAGAGAAAAGGAAGACGGAAGAAAAATACAGTCCACATGTAGGTACGTTTGTAGTCACCCCCCCCACACATGTATGTATGCATGTATGCATGTATGTATGTATGTATGTATGTATGTATGTATGTATGTATGTATGTATGTACAGTCGTCTCGGAAGACATAAAAACATGCCATCATATGTTGGTCACGAGAACGGAGATATTAATATTTATACTACATAGGCTTATAGAGCATTTTCGACCGATTTTATTAAGCGGTTTCACCAAACCAATTGGCAAAAATCTACTGAAATGGGTATATAATACTGTATAGTACAAAGATTAATACACATACATGCAGGCACACACACACAGGCACACACACACACACACACACACACACACACACACACACACACACACACACACACACACACACACACACACACACACACACACACACACACACACACACACACACATACATATGCATACATTCATATATACATATATGAGAATACATAAAAAATATGTGTGTATGCATGCATGTGTATGCGTGGATAAGAAAAGAGAGAAAGGACGTGTATGCATGCATAGATATATACATGAATGCATACCCACATATACATGTTTTGATACGGATACGAATACTCACACACATACACGTGTATGTATGCATAATTAATTACCTATTTATCTATTTATCTACCTACCAATCTGTGTGTATACACATACATATAGATACATACACACACACCCACACATATATATACACACATATATACATGTATATATATATATATTTATATATATATGCCTACACACACACACACACACACACACACACACACACACA
>NC_068981.1:144806935-144810908 GCF_001194135.2 Octopus bimaculoides | reverse complement strand
ACACACACACACACACACACACACACACACACATACACACACACACACATTCCCGATCTCTACATTTCATCATTATGTGCCATACTATGCCTCGGTACCTACACATTTCCGCTGGGAAAGGGTAATAAAGCAAAGGAAGCAGCTTCAGTTGTTGAATGGTACTTTACTTTATCGACCGTGGGATGTTAAATGCTAAAATTGAGCGTGGCAGGATTTGAATTGAGAACGCAAAATGCCTGAGCAAGCAATTTTCCTTCATCGACTCTGACAATACAATCACGTGGTTTACGCCTCTTTCTAGCCCTCTTTCTTGCTACACATTATATACGTGTGTCTGTGATTGTGTTTATGTGTGTGATTGTATATTTGTGTGTGCGTATGTCCATGTATGTATGGAGAGAAATAGTGGAAGAGAGAGAGAGAGAGAGAGAGAGAGACTGAGTGTATGTGTGCTCGCGGGTATGTGTGTGTGAGAGAGATGGAAAGGAATGAAAAAGTGAGGAGAAACAGAGGCTGCGATCAAGATATAGTGGTAGATCGCTAGATAAATAGACATACATCGATCGATCGATAAATAGATAGATATACATACATACATAGATGAAGTGATTCAATATTTGCTAAAGTTAGCGTATAATACATGATGATTGGTTCACACAAACAGACACCCACCCACCCACATATGCACATACACACACTCACACACATACACACACACGCATAGACATGCACGCATACAAACGCGCGCACCACTCACACACAAACACGAATACACACTGACTCACTGATACGCAAATATACACACATGCGCTGATACACGAACACACACCTCACTGACACACAAATGCACACACACACACACACACACACACACACACACACACCAAGAGACAAATACACACACACACTGAGAAACAAATACACAAACACTGATAAAATAAATACATGCACACACTCACTGGTACACTTACAAACACAAACATTAACTGATATACAAATACACATACACACTCACACACATTCACTGATACAAAAATACACACACATACACATTCATACAAGTAAACGCAGCTGGGCTGTTGGTTTAACACTACACCCCCACCTATTTCGTCAAGAACATATGCAAGTTACTTGCTGCGAAAGAGTGTAACTATCTATTGGATCTTTACGAGGATATTTACGTTTGTGGATGCAGTTCAAATATTTACACCTTAAGTTCCCGAAGCAGAAAATAAAAAGATAAACATAAGAATGTTGTTGTTGTTTGATCAAGCAGACTTATGATCAAAGCTTTCCAGCCATGACAATTCCGTCTTATTTTCAGAAGAAATGTATCTATGACTGTATTATCTCGTGTCTCCTTCCTTCCGCTTCTTTTCCTAAGATGGCAAGGTGGGTATTGTTTGAAAGGAATTTGGCTGCTAGTTCCAAGAAGATTGAGAGAGAGCACGAATGTTTATATAGTGCATAGATATAAACACAGCATTATCATCAAATTGTCGTTGGAATTGCTGTTTAACGTAAAGTTAGACCCAACCGAGCAAAACTATGATCAAAGACATTTCAGTTATGCAATCCCATAATTTTTCATCAGATATACTGTATTAAGAACTACATTACAATGTGTGCGCTAATGTTTTAAAATTCCGTGGTGCGGAGGAGTTATGATATAAGAGAGGTGTAATTTTCAGGTACTTATAGCTATTATATATACAATTCGTTGTAAGTAAACAACACATTGAAGCTAATGCTAAAATTTACACCTACACGCTATATACTGCTTCAATTTTTATTTTGGGTAGTTTAATGTATATTGTTTTCTTAAACAGGCACAAGGTTTCAAATTTCGAAGGAAGGGAAACAAATGATCATAATGATTCCAGTAATTGATAGATGCTTTATCCATAATGGAAGAATGAAAGTCAGAATTCATCTTAGCAGTATTTAAACTCAGCACGTTGTTGTTGTTGGCACTCCGTCGCTTACGACGTCGAGGATTCCATTTGATCCGATCAACGGAACAGCCTGCTCGTGAAATTAACGTGCAAGTGGCTGAACACTTCACAGACACGTGCACCCTTAACGTAGTTCTCGGGGATATTCAGCGTGACACAGTGTGACAAGGCTGGCCCTTTGAAATACAGGTACAACAGAAACAGGAAGTAAGAATGAGAGAAAGTTGTGGTGAAAGAGTACAGCAGGGTTCGCCACCATCCCCTGCCGGAGCCTCGTGGAGTTTCAGGTGTTTTCACTCAATAAACACTTACAACGCTCGGTCTGGGAATCGAAACCACGATCCTATGACCGCGAGTCCGCTGCCCTAACCACTGGGCCATTGCGCCTCCACACTCAGCACGTAAACAGTCAGGAAATCTGTGGGAAAATTTGTCACAGGCTATTTAGTCCAGAGATCTAAAGATATTGCCAAACCATCATCCTATCCGCTTAGCCATTCCACTAACCCACGACTGATGTGCTTTAACAATTCTTTCAAATCAACGTACTAATTTTCCGTGTAATAGTCATGGGTCTCAAACAATGAGAGCAGTGCGGCATTAAAATCGATATTACTTACTGACATCTAACACATGAGTCTAACCAGAGTGCAAAAGTGTATTAAATTCAACGAATAATTTCCTTGGTAAACATCAAAATATTACTTTCGTTTCATTGATTATTCGACGAGTTTTATTCTTACTTATGATGTTATAGATCTCCACTAATGAATTACCAAAACGGCAAAAGTCACTCACTAACGGATTCCAATTTCTAACTCTGGTAATAATCATGTCTTTCAGACAGCAAATGAACAACAGCAACGTATCTATCGCATGGTGAGCAGCATCATTACATTTCACAGATCCTTAAATTCATATGTGTCAAAGTATATACGAACTGAATAATTTAGTTACTCTTACAAGTTAAGGTTGTGACCATTAAAATCAAATTAGAAATATCTAAACCTTGATAATTAGACAACATTACTTCAATGAGTAATAATATTTTCATTGTGTGAACAACTGCGGAAGACAATTTCTTGCAAATGTCCGTCTAAGTAGACGTCCTTTGCGAGCGATAGACGTCACTCTACTCTTCAAATTGGTGATGAGATAATTGTTCAATAAATGTAAAGTATAAGAAATAATAACAAAAAATTATTATAAAAATAGTGAAGTTAAATCGTTTAGAAACATCGTCATTTGCATGAAGAAAAACTAGTTAAATTATTCTTAACTAATTCAATGAAGTCAACTCTAGATATCAAATTAGTGATCATTATTCTCCGGAGAAAAGACATCATTAGCTCAATAACTAATTTTGTTTTAACCATTTAATTATTTCCTTAAGAACATAACAGAAAAACTGAACGTTATTTTTTTAATGCAAATCGTCTTTGTATAATAATTAATGATTTTCTTTTTAAGTTGTTTTTAATGTTTATCAACTATTTGACTTATCTTTTAGTTGGTATATTTATGTATACTTATTCCATAAACATTTCAACCCAAAATGAGCTCTATTAGAGTAGGTTATTCTACTAATGTTCGATTTACACATCGATTAAGAGCAAACTTAACTTCAACTATATGAGCGAATGATAAATTCTTGGAGATATTCCAATTAGCATCATCATTTACATTAAAATCTTAGCCAATAATTCATGAATTCATCATAAAGTTGGGTGAATGATGCTTTTAAAATCCTACACATAGAAGGCAGCGAGCCGGCAGAATCATTAACACGCTGAACGGAATGCACGGTATTTCGCCCGTCGCTACGTTCTGAGTTCAAATTCTGCAGTGGTCGACTTTGCATTTCATCCTTTTGGGATCGATAAATTAAGTACAATTTGCGTACTGGGATCGATCTAATCGACTGGTCCCTTCCCACCAAAATTTCGAGTCTTGTGCCTAGAGTAGAAAAGAATATTAAGGCAGCGAGCTGACAGTATCTACATGCTTTCAGGTTCGTT
>NC_068981.1:144801135-144806627 GCF_001194135.2 Octopus bimaculoides | reverse complement strand
ATATATATATCTTTACGCATATAGGCCTGACTATATGGTAACAAGATGCTTCCCAACCACATGGCTTCGGGTTCAGTCCCACTATGTGGCACCTTCTACTGTAGCTTCGGGCCGATCAAAGCCTTGTGAGTGGATTTATTAGACCGAAAGAAGAAGAAGAAGAAGAAAAGGAGGAGGAGAAGAAGAATGTGGGAGTGCCATGATAGTAGTAGGATGTTAAATGGTCAAGTACCGTGAAAGTGACTTATTGTGGATGGTAGCAGTAATTGAATTCTTGAGACATCTCTTTTGAATGTATTGATTATAAAATTTGCGTAGGTGTTATTAGAAACAGCAATAGTGGAAAGTTAGGAAGGAGGTGGCGAAGAGGAAGAAGACGAAGAAGAATGAGAAAGAGACGGGAGAATAAAATAGGAATGTATGTGGTATGATAGTAGTAAGATGTTAAATGGTCAAGTGACCAAAAAGTGGCTCGTTATGGATTATAGTAGTGATTGGGAATGTTTTTTAATAAATTCTTGGGAATCTCTTGAGTGTATCATTTTTAATATTTGCGTGTGTGTTTGTGTTATGCTAAGGCTGTGGAGGGTATGTCGTTTGTTGTAGATGCGTTGAAAAGGGGTCTGTATTTTGTAATAAAGAGAGTCCATTTACTAATTCGTTGGCTACAGGTTGTATCGTCCCTGAATTGGTAGAGGGGAAAAATTCTGAAGCTTGGATTTTTGTTATTGGCGCAAATGTTGATGTGTTGGCTGAATGCTTTTTTTCTGTTTTGAGAAATGTTGGTTTGAGATCTGTGCAGAATCATCCTTTTACGTAGACTGTTTTTTTTTTTGGCCTATGTAGTGCTCTTGACACCCAGAGCAAGTTAGTGCATATATCGGTTTCTCCGAAGCACATGTGAAGCTGCTTTTCACTGTGAAACGTTGTCCCTGTTTGAAAGAGAGCTCTGATCCCTCAATTAAATTGACGCATATCCCACAGTTGGGTCTTCTGCATTTTTTTTTACTGACGGCTTCAGTGTTGTTGTTGATCGTATTCGGGCTTGTATTAGGAGACTTTTCATAGTGTCTTCAAGTAATCTTCACACTGAAGATTACTTGAAGACACTAGGTGTGATTTAAAATCTGCTTAAATAATCTTCGGTGTATGGAAATATTAGTAGCTCACATGTGTGTTTGTATATATTTACGTGTAAATGTATGTACATGTATGCATATGTGTGTGTTGGTGTGTGTGTGTGTGTGTGTGTGTGTGTGTGTGTGTGTGTGTGTGTGCTATTGTGGTTTAGTGTGAGGTATTTGTGTCTATCAAATTTTGGCTTAACAATACATTCCACTTAAAATCGAATTATTATTCAGTTTAATTACGTTCAACATATATTTTAAATTACTGCAAAATGTTTGTCTTTAGCTGTGCTTGTTAAATATAACATCGAGTGGTACACCTAACACGCCATCCCATTTAACTCCACCATCTGGTCTCTTCGTACTTTTACTGAAGAGCTCGTTGTGACAACCATTCAGAGAAAATTTTTTATCTTTTGCAATTAATGTTTCTTTTATTCCTGCAAGCATTTGACCTATAATTGTTCAAGCATTGCATCGGTCGCATCAGTGTTATAATAGTGACCTTTATATTTGATGACACTGAGCAGCTGTGTCGATGTAATCGACTAAGCTTTACATTCCAAATTACTTGTGCCAAAATTTGATGCTTTTATATTCGTAGCCATTTTTTCTTTTACATATCACTTCATATCAAATAATTAACATATCACTTCATATAAAATAATCAAAAATGAAATTAACAGTAATTCATTCAGGAGAAGAACTGGTCTATAGAGCAAAACCTAAATAAGACCGGTGTATATAGGACAAAACACAGGATGTCCTGTAAGCATGATCAATAAAATCAAAACTAATAATTTCACTTCACAAAACACCTTTATAATAGTTATCAAAAAAAAAAAGTGACATCAGGCATGCGCATAAATACACAGTTGGGACGCCTCCCCTCCACAAACACACACGTTACACACATTCATGCTATGTTTTCCGCCAAGGTCGACTTTGCCTTTCATCCTTTCGGGGTCGATTAAATAAGTACCAGTTACGCACTGGGGTCGATATAATCGACTTAATCCGTGTTTGTCTGTCCTTGTTTGTCCCTTCTGTGTGTAGCCCCTTGTGGGTAGTAAAGAAATAACACATTCATGCTATGTTATGTATACGTGAATACATACACACATATATGCTTACACATACATACACACACACACACACACACACACACACACACACACACACACACACACACACACACACACACACACACTCAACCAGTTATAGCTCCATTGGCACTTTGTAACAAATAACAGTATTTTCGCTGATCTGTCATCTAAAATATGTAAATAAAAACAAATTTCTTACAAATACTCACAACTGAGCATCGAATCCATGTGAGGGACTCCATCACCAACTTAGACTTATTGCATAATAAATAGCTCATTATTTTATTATTTCTACATTGCAGTCAGTTCTCGTTTGTATTAATTTTTACATACTTCAATTACAAACACTTCAGTTCTATTTCTCTTTCAACGACTTTATCTCTCATACATTCTTTCTCTTTCCTTCTTTCATTCCTGCTAATTTTACCCCATTCACTTATATTTGTTCCTTCCCTTATATATTTATTTGATTATTTATTCTTGCACAAGATATTATCTCGCTTTCTCTGATTTATTTTTCTTCCCTTTCTTACCCGCCTCTTTCAATTCTCTTCTTCCATTCTTCAACGCCCGCATTTTTGTTTCTCTTTCTGTAGAATCTTATCGTGTAAGCTCTCATCATTCCAAATATTTCCTCCTTACGCCCAGCAAGTGTTGATATCTGCTTGTCTTCAGAAGAACCCTACTGAAGGCTATTTACCTAAGCTCAAGCATATTGTGAAAGTGCAGCAAACTCCCTCATAGCGCTCTAACAGAAGTGAAGTATTCCTTTATTTGCTTAAATGTCTGAGTTAACTGACATAAGGAACTACTATTACGACTGATACGATTCTGAAAATATATACACTGTACGCAGAAAATGATGTAAATATCATATAACTACATAAGATGTACAAATAAGTATTTTATAAAATTATTTAACCTTACAATACCGTAATCTCTCGACTATCGCAGGTATTACGTGATAAAACCTCCCACAGAATTAATTAAAATCTAAAACATACAAATACCTATCGGCCGCTGAAACCCGTATATACTGAAGAGCCCGCGATATAAATTTACATATATTAGCCAGAAAAATCCACGATGTACTGAGTGCGCGATAAGTGAACTGTGATATGGAGAGGGATTGCTGTATACAAAAATGAAATCGATTAAACCCTAAAATTGTAAAGTTCACTTAGCTAACGTTGATAACAGATGAGCTTGATTATAGTAGAAACTTAGGAATAGAAGTAGAGGCGATAACTTGCCGATATGAGTTAGCGGGGTCATGTTTTATTATTCCACTGGGGTTTACTGGCGACTCGGAAATGCTTGAAATGTATTAAGTGGTGTGTCATCAACATAATAAGCAGATTCAACAGCTTCGCTAAGATTGGAATGATCTGGAGAACGAGCCGACTTATTTATATTGCTGACACTACTTTCAGAGAGTGCTTTCCCTTAAGGGTCTAATCTATTAATTTTACTGAACATCAGTTTCTGTCGATAAGTCATTGTAAGTGCGACATTACTGCGAAGGTGCATGACTCAGTGGTTAGAGCGTCGAATTCGCAATCATGAGGTAGTAACTTTGATTCTCGGACTTGGCAGTGCGTTCTGTTCTGGAACACTTTGTTTCACGTTGCTCCAGTTCATTTAGCTGTAGAAATGAGTTGCGACGTCACGGTTCCAAGCTGTATCAGTCTTTGCCTTTCCCTTGGATAACATCAGTTTTGTGGAAAGGGCAGGCTGGTATGCATGGACGACTGCTGGTCTTCCATAAACAACCTCGCCCGGACTTGTGCCTCGGAAGGGAACTTTCTGGTCATTTATGATCGAAGTGGGGTCTTTACCCTATCAATATTACACATGAAAGAAAATACAATAAATTTATCCTTCGGTTTGAATAAGTCCGAAATTATTTACTCATATTATTCGCAAATTCTCGGTGCCGAAGTATTACCATCATCATTATAGGTAACAGTTTTATGGTTCAAAGTTACATCATTTTTTTGATCATTACAGTTCCTTGAAATCGGGATATAATATACATTGCTAAAAAACTCCTCATCAGGGAATACCAGCAAAAACCGTATGACAACACATGAAAAGCGCACAAGTTCTGGTGTAATACATAGTGAATTGCTGCGGTTTGCTCTGTAAACCGAATAGCGAGTCTTTTGAATAACTCAGAATTTAACACACACACTTTAAACAACTTTGACCTGATTTTATTTTTAGTTTTCAATGTGTATTCTTATATTTGAAAACAATAAAGCGGCCAGGTTATAACTGGATATTTCACGAACAAAATTATTAGTGCAAATCGGCTTCACTGAGGAAATGTTCAACTAATTCATGCATATACTGACCACGAAGAGAAAATGTTCTTGTATTTATTAGGGGAGAATATGAAAATGATTTACAAAGATTTAAAATAGCAGGCTTAGGACTGAGTGAAATGCATTGGAATAGTTCGGCGAATTAAAAGCCTACTTATTTAGGAAGAAGGACGGAGTACTTGAAAGAAATAGTTCGTTTCTTATAGAGTAGTTTAGGAGTCTTATAATAAACAGGATGTGTATTGGGAAAATACCGCTTACGAAATGTCATTGCAGATGATTTCTATTTTTGTTATCTCACAACTTATCCTGGTCTCCACCCTGTACATAGCATGCAAATAGATTTTCTACAACCCTGTGCTAAGTCAGAAAAACTGGCGCAATATTCCATGACAGCAGACGAAAAACATGAGTTCTCCGAACATGATTTCATTATAACGAGAGTTTAATATTCTTGATCGATTATTATATTTAGCTGGTACATATCACTCACAGAACACAACCAGAATACACGCTTCTACAAGTCCAACATATCTATCTATCTATCTATCTATCTATCTATCTATCTATCTATCTATCTATCTATCTATCTATCTCTCTATATATATACATATATAAATATATGCACACACAAAAATATACGCACACTCACACACTAACGTACACACTGACGCGCGCACACGCATACACATAATTTGAAATTCGCGTGGTAGACTATAATTAAAAAAATTACAGCTGTTTTTCAAAATGTGTTGAGTACTTTAGTAAAAGCAGATCTTAATTTAGTATAAGAATATCCAAACAATGTATGTATGTATGTATGTATGTATGTATGTATGTCGATATTCATGCATGCATTTACATATGAATTCATGTATGTATATATTTGTGCTTATCTATCTATCTATCTATTTGTATACGTGCTTGTGAAC
>NC_068981.1:144799519-144800690 GCF_001194135.2 Octopus bimaculoides | reverse complement strand
CAATGTCTACGTGTATAATATCAACACATTATGCATACAAACTTTCGTTTTCGTAAACGGCCTTGAGAAGATTTTATTCGCGAGAAGCAGATATCAACACTTGCTGTGTTGGTATCTGGAGAATATATTTGGGATGATGAGAGCTTTCGGGGAAAATATATTAAAGCAAGACTAAGTACAATAGGAAAAAAAAAACATGAAAAATTGTAAGAAGAAAGAACTGAAAAGGAAGTGAATCAGGGGATCATTGCAGAAAGAATAAACTCGTATGAAAGAATACATCAATACATAAATATATAAGTGAAAGTTTAAAGATAAGAGAGAAAAAAATCATTAGAAAGATGAAAAGATAAAGTTAGTGAAATAGAAAAAGAATTGATGAAATATTTGCCGAGGGTATTGGAAGCATAAATATAATTAAGTGCGCGGTATGCAAAGTAATAGCTGCATGTTCAAGGTTAATAGTATCTCTGATGCAAGTTCGATACTGAGTTATGACTATTTCGCGTACATTATTATTATTAGATCTTTACATATTTTTGTAGGAATGAGCAAAAAATACTGTGTTACTTATCACTCCAAGAAGCCGGTCACGGTTTCGCTGCAAATTATAAGGGAGTGTTTGTAGCAAAGTGCAGATCAAATATAAGAACGCACTTCATCAAACAAACTTTAATTTCTATTTCGTCATTGTCTTCTCGGTGTTCATATCTTTAGTTACATATATATTAACGTGTGTAAACCTATGTGCACACACTCACACACCCACATATGCGGTTGTGTGTGTGTGTGTGCGATCTTGTGTGGATGTATGTGTGCGTGTGTGTGCGCACGCATATCTGTGCACGTATATGTATACGGAAAAGCAATAAACTTTTGCCTATTGGGGTTGAATTGTGCGACTAAAATATTTTCAACGCGGTGCTGTAGCATGGCCACAGTCTAATACCTGAAAGAAGTGGAGGATAAAATGCCTTTAGTCGAACGAATCGACCTCGATACTTCTTAAGCCTGGTATATATTCTATCTGCTTTTTTGTTGGACCGCTGGGTTCCAGGGTCGTAAACCAATACAATTTTTGCAAGCGGTCGTGAAGATCAAACACAGATACAAAGACACACCGATATATATAAAGATATATATATATATATAAAGATATATATATATATAT
>NC_068981.1:144794063-144799248 GCF_001194135.2 Octopus bimaculoides | reverse complement strand
CCCCCAGTCACACGTACACACGTATGTGTGGAAATATTAAACAACTGATTCTGTCTAGTGAAATATTAAAAACCTGATTCTCTCTAGTGAAATATTAAATAACTTATTCTCTCTAGTGGTCTTCTGGAAGACTATAAATCCACAATAAATTTTGAATTTTTAAATGGAAAAAAATTAAGAAGTTCAAAAAATAAAAACGCAATGCAAATTGTTGTTGCACTTCAAGGTGGACCCTCATTCAGAAAACATGATAAAACACTTGTTTGTTATGAGCACCCCTTCTTTATATTTCATACACAGTATCTCGAACCACATTATCCAACGTCTTGTCTTTTTCCTTAAGATGCGGTAGCTATATCCAATGGAGATTTGGTTTCTATTTTTTGCAAGTCGAATGGCTACATTAAGGTACCTGATATTGATTCTAAATGAACAGATTTTTGTTGAAGGGCTAAGACAGTTGACATGTTGATGATTAACCAAACTGCTTCGAGAGGTCACTGGTCTGAAATATAGATAACTGATATCTAAATAGATCAAGCTTGACAAAAAAGGAATAAACTCCGTGAAGGGGATTGTTCAAAATATAACGATTGAGGAGATATAAAGCATATTGATTCACAAATAGATTATAAGGCTACTGGCTAAAAAAGAAAAATGTTTAAAACTTCTGTTGTTGTGAATCTTAAAAGCAATGAATATTTTAATGTATAATTCAGTTTCCCAGGGTAAAAATAGTCACCACTTATACTTCAGTTTAGCCAGAGCAAGGTAATTACAATTGTAAAAGTTATTATTCTGTCTTAGTATAAATGTATTTCAATTTACAGAACTGTTCTGTTTATGGTATCACCTTGATAGAAAATTATAAAACCTTTTAAGACAGACAGAAAAAAAAAAGTGTTTAAAAAATACAGTGATTTAGAAATGTGTAAGAGATTTTCAGTATTTTTTATGCGTTACTCACGAGTATGTATGTGAGCGTGCGTGTGTGTGCGTGTGTATGTGTGTGTGAGCGTGTGTGCGTGTGTATTTATGTTTGTGTGTGCTTAGGAATCAATGCCTAGAAATTCTTGAGTAACCATAAAAAAATAAAAGGAACCCATTTATGGAAAACAAAATCTCTAATTATATATATATATGTGTGTGTGTGTGTGGGGGGATGTATGTATGTATGTATGTATGTATGTATGTATGTATGTATGTATGTATGTATGTATGTATGTATGTATGTATGAATGTATGTATTTACGAATATGAGTGTGTGCACATATTGATTATTGAGCAAATGTGTTTCGTAAGCCAAACGTTTTGACCATAGGAAACACTTGTATTTATATTTTGTCTGAGCGTCTCTAGTTTCAAAATACTAACCCATAAATTGTGGTTTTGATCAATTCTTTCCTTCACCAATCGTACTGCAAATCTTTTCCAAGGTGCAGCCTTAAGTCTTGTCAGTGAGACACAAACGCACGCACGGACACACACACACGCACATGCACGTACTCTTGCGCACACATACACATGCGCGCACGCGCAACGCTCCCCTGCATGCTCACACACACAGACACACACGCACACACACACGCGCACACACACACACACACACACACACACACACACACACACACACACACACACACACACACACACACACACACATATATATATATATATATATGCAGGGTGTGCTAGTATTTCGAGGATACCTCTCTCAAGAGCTCTTCTAATTTTTTTTTACCTCACTTAAATAATGTTTCAGCAAATGAAAAGGCACATCATGATAGCTGCCTTAAAAGACCAGCATAGTGATACAGAGATAGCTCGCTTCCTGAGAGTTTCCTGATCCTTCGTTGTCAAAGTTCGAGAAGAGTTGGAAGCTCCTGACGGGTGATCATCAGTCACTAAACGCAAAACGCATGCATAGGCTCCAAATGTATTCAAAACACATGACTTTATGCAAAATGTTCAAGAAATACTGAATAATACTTCGGAAAGTCAATTAGAGCTATTACAAAGGGCCTCAAGGATTCGAAATGCACTATCAGAAGAATTGTGCATGCGAATGTCCAGTACAAGCGGTATACTAGGTGGAGGGGTCAGGTTATGTTGGATGAAACAAGAAAGAATCGGGTGTGGCTAGAGAGAGAATCAGTACAAAGCACTAGGTAAACAAGGTACAACACCAAAAGGCTGGCATGCTTTGGTTATTTTCCGATGATAAAAACTTCAATCAGAAGCAAAAGGTAAACCGAAGGAACGGCAGATGGTTATACAGAAACCTGAATTAGGTTACAATGGTCATCCCTTGTTGTTGTTGACAACAACTAGGGAGATGTCATGCCTTCTTATATTTTTTCTCAGGGCTTAAGAGTCAATGACGTTGTCTACACAGAAGTGTTAAAGGAAGTTATGAGGCCCTGGATAGACAGAGTAAGCAACGTAAAAAAGTACACCATTCAACAAGACTCTGTGCTGCCCCAGAAGGCTAGGAAAACCGGAGCGTGGATGCGTGCCAATCCCCATGATGATTTTCTCCCAGACACAAGGTCTCCTAGCTCACCTCGATTCACTAGACTATTGAGTATGGGGCGTAATCCAGAGAGAGTTCAATCAACAATGTCATAACACCGTACAATCTCTCAAGTCCACCATAACTGGCACTATGTTCAAAATTGCGAAAGATCCTATCGATGCTTTCGACCCCGTATTGAAGCAGCCATTGGTATTGACGGTGGACTCATTGAATAGGAGTAATAATGGGATTCCCAAGATTTGTTTTCAAATACAGCTCTTTGTTACTCATATATATATATATATATATATATATAAATATATAAATTCAAAAAGGGATAAAACTCTTTTACAAGAATTTTATCAAGAAGCCAGTGTGTAAAAAAATTTCATAAGGGAAATTTATATTCCCAAGAATATAATTATTCGTTTATATTTATATAAAGGGCATTATTACAGAAAATAATAACGCCACACACATACGTACATATACACATATATGTATATATATATACATACATGCACGCACACAAAGACACACGGACACATACAAACATAAACAAATAAATCTGCGTGTACATCTAGATATATGTATGGATTTATGTATGTATAGGTGGATGGATGCTGTTAAGATCTCCTCTGTGGTGCTATTGAGATCTTCGACACGTTGGGCAAATACATTCTGCCGTAGCTTCGGGTTGAGCCATGTCTTCATGAAATCTAATGACAGAAGCTATGTCGTATACAATATCCGTTCTAACACTACCACTTGGACTGTGAGTGCTTGTAATGGACTCAACTTCTTTACTAGCATCTGGAACATGAATGCCCGAAAATGGGGCATCTGCTCATCCCTTTCTCCTCTAAGTAAGTCATTAAAAATATATAAGATAACTACATTGCTTTCCTAGTCTTTCCTTTTACAAATAATTATCATTTAATGTGATGACCCCTTATCCTATGAGCCCTAATACTATTAGAACTAACAATAATTTAGAAATTATTCATGAATGATCTAAAAATATTAATAAGAAACCAGCAACAGATTGAACTCAAAATCCAGTGCACTATTCTCTCTCTCTCTCTCTCTCTCTCTCTCTCTCTCTTTTTCCCTCTCTCTCGTGCAGATCTACATATAAACTTGTACAAAAATTATTCATTTTACTTTTATGTATGGTAAATATAATTATATGGATTATACAGAAACTTAGGGCCATAAAAATAAATAATATTTGAATTTCGATATTTCCAGACGTTCCATTTAGCTTTTCTCTTAGTATATAGATATTAAACATATTTTAAAACGCCGCAAAGTATCTGATTTAAATCATTTTACTTATTTTTCTGTACAACATATAAAATCTATTGATATTTAAAATATAAACAAACAATATTAACTACGGGGCTGGTAGGTTGTGCAATATATACTTAGTGCATGGAAACCCTCTGAGACACTTGGGAAATTACTATAATATAGATAACACTCTGGTTTCATTAATGCGGTCTAGTCCGTAAAGTACAGAAAAAGTTTACGCATATGTAAAGATAAAACCTTGCTTCTTTTATTTATTTAATTCTGTTTCGTACTGAAGAGCATATTCATCGATCTTTATACTTTTCCTGTTGGATATTTGTCTGTTTTTATTTTTATTTTTAAAATTTTTTTTGGGGGGTGGGGGCTATGAGAAGAGATTGCAGGATTCTCACTCACGTCATCTCCCTTCTTTGAGAAAACGACATTATACGTAGTTTCCCAGTGACATTCTCAGGTGCAACGTAGCCGTTTCGGAAACAAAGAGCCAGAGAGAGAGAGAGAGAGAGAGAGAGAGAGAGAGAGAGAGAGAGAGAGAGAGAGAGAGAGAGAGAGAAAGAGAGAAAGAGAGAGAGAGAGAAAGAGAGAGAGAGAGAGAGAGAGAGAGAGTATGAAGAATGTACTTTAGTACACAGCAACCCTAGCATCTATGGTTTCGGGACAAAGTTAGTAAGTATTATGAAATCATTGTTCAGGTTTTGCTTCAGCCTCAAAGTTACAAAGAAAATTATAGATTATCGTTCCTGTTTCTTGAACAAGATTAATAAGACATGCAAATAGTTTCGTGGATATTTTTTGTCAGTCTAATATGACATTTAACAACGATACTGTATTGTTGATAAGAGAACGCAGTGATCAATATAATGTATTGGGTAAAAAATTGTGATGTATTGATCGATGAGAATAATACGCATTGGTACTTTTCAAAAAATAACATTCGCTTCTTCACATTTCCTCTTGAAATCAATCATTAGAAAGTATGCAGTCTTTGGTATCTTATTTATGGTATTAGTAAAAAATTTGCTCATTGTGTCAGGAAATATGTATTATCATTATTGTATCTATATTATAATAATTCTGCTTGTCATTACGTTACTTAGCTTGTCGGTAACGCTTTCATGGGATTAGAGAAAAAGTGGGAGAAAGAAAAGAAGGGGGAGGGAAAAGACAGAGAGAGAAATGGTAGGGGAACGTAATATTTATTATGTGGTTAAAAAGTTAGTTGAATAGTGATATAGAGGAGGGCTGGAAATATAATTTTAGCAGAGGGGTGATGTTCTGATGGTGAGATAAAAAAAGGAGAGAGAGAGAGAGAGAGAGAGAGAGAGAGAGAGAGAGAGAGAGAGAGAGAGAGAGAGA
>NC_068981.1:144792944-144793460 GCF_001194135.2 Octopus bimaculoides | reverse complement strand
TATATATATAAAGTGCATTAAGTAATCATCGTATTCCAGTTTCTTTCACATTTGAATGAATAGCAGATGAGCGACTATCATTTGATACTGACACAAGACAGTCTACGCTCTCAGGTTTTGGGGATAAAGTTTTCTATTAATTTCGTGGAATATTGACGGGTCCCGCTAGTTGTTGTTGTTGTTGTTGTTGTTGTTGTTGTTATTAAGGCAACGAGCTGGCCGAAACATTAGCATGCCGGTAGATGTGCTTAGTGGTATTTCGCCCTTCGCTACGCTTTGAGTTCAAATTCCGCCGAGGTCGCCTTTGCCTTTCATTCTTTCGGGGTCGATAAATTAAGTACTGGTTGAGTACTAGGGTCGATGTAACCGACTTAACTTCTCTCCCAAAATTTCAGGCCATGTCACTATAGTAGAAAGGATTATTATTATTATTATTATTATTATTATTATTATTATTCTGTGAGCTAGCAGAATCGTTAGCACGCTGGTCAAAATTCTTAGCAGTATTTTTCCCGT
>NC_068981.1:144791463-144792568 GCF_001194135.2 Octopus bimaculoides | reverse complement strand
TAAAAATACTTCTACAAAAAGGAAAAAAAGAACACTTAAAGAAAACAAGTATTTAAAGACGGAAAACCGAAAACTAACGAAACGACAAGCACATTCTTTTTCTTTCCGTTAGCTGACTACTATTTTTCACAACGAGAAACAAATATTCATTTTTCTGACAACATTGAAATATTATTTTGAACAATTTCAATGACGTGAATAACGATAACGATGTTGTAGAGGTCTAGAGATCTAAATGAATGGAGACATCGGGCTGAGGTGTATAGAAAATGTTTCCATCCTTCTTACAATTACTAGTGCTCCCTTAAACAAGCAGCCTATTAATATGATCAGAAACAGAAAAATATCTGCCTGAGAGGGTGTGACAACAGATGGACCCTACATAGTCCTTTACAGAGCAACGAAAAAATAGCCATAAATAAGTATATCTTCATCACAAAATAGGATTTTCATGATCATATATCCTTGTCTATCAAAGAGGTACAGTATGAAATTATATGTATGGTATTTAAAACGAAGAGGTAGGTGAAAACACACAGCCTGTGCTGGTGCATTACACAAATACCAAAAAGTACGGTTTTACAGATGAATCGGCGCAACATAGCAAAATGATTGATACTGATGACAAGACTAACCTTTAACTGCATTACTTTTTTATATTTCTTTTTATACGAAAATAATTACAATCAACATTTCGGTTTCAGTTTTTTATGTTTTTGATAAGTTATTAATGTTAATAAGTAAGCTTCAATTTTAATTAACTTTCAATAAGTTAATTTAGCGCACTTGCCTACTTTGTAATAACTGGGAAACTGTTTAAAAAATTGTTTTTTGTTCAGTGCGGAACGCTTTGTTTAAAAAAAGACTAGAAATATTTGAAAGTGAGTACGAAAGAAATCTATTATTCTTATACTTGTTTCGGTCATTGGGTTACAGCCTTGAAATATTTAGTTGACTGAATC
Organism: Octopus bimaculoides; assembly: GCF_001194135.2. Taxonomy (NCBI): domain Eukaryota; kingdom Metazoa; phylum Mollusca; class Cephalopoda; order Octopoda; family Octopodidae; genus Octopus; species Octopus bimaculoides. Next base: position 144,791,606 of record NC_068981.1, on the reverse strand, counting down.
GACAGCCCCAGCCGGTATCTATTTTAAATTTGGTATTTATTCTATCATCCTTTCATCTTTTCCAAACCGCTAATATACGGGAAAAAAAGGAAAGAGAGAGTCGTAGCACACACAAACAGACATACGCGTATATATATATATAT
>NC_068981.1:144789358-144791022 GCF_001194135.2 Octopus bimaculoides | reverse complement strand
TGTGTGTGTGTGTGTGTGTGTATACATATATATGTGTGTGTGTGTATGTGTGCATGTATATATATTCTTTTATTTGTTTCAGTCATTTGACTGCGGCCATGCTGGAGCGCTGCCTTTAGTCGAACAGATAGATCCCAGAACTTATTCTTTGTAAGCTTAGTACTTGTTCTATCGGGTTCTTTTGCCGAACCGCCAAGTTATGGGGAAGTAAACGCCCCGACATTGGTTGCCAAGCAATGGTGTGGGAGACAAACAGACATACAAACATATACATACATTTATATATATATATATATATATATATATATATAAGACACAGGTTTGTGTGTCACATAGCTAGCTAGAGGCGATGGCCTCTTGGAGCTAATCAACGGCAGCATTCGTCCTATTTTTGGGACTGCCATGTTGACTTGGCGATAACTATTAATATATATATATATATATATATATACGACGGGCTTCTTTCAGTTTCCGTCTACCAAATCCACTCACAAGGCTTTGGTCGGCCCGAGGCTCCAAACTTCGGTCCAGAATTACCTGGAGAAAGTCTTCGGGAAATGATATCTCTCAGCCATCGAGTCCTCAATTTGCGGTCACGGTAGGATCCTGAAGCCCTGAACAGAGCGGAAATGCTACTATCGCTGGAAATCAGGATGGTAGTAGGGAATGAAATGGGATATATAAAAAATACTTTGTCTCTGGACTTCATCCAAATTCGCATAACAAATTACACTTTTATGAATCTTTGTCTGGGAAACCCGTCAGTTGACCGACAGCACATTTGTCTATAGGACCCGTGATCATGGATGAGTAATTAGCAATCGAAAGAATTCCATGACTCGCATTAGCACACCCACATACATATAGGCGTGGCTGTGTGGTAAGAAGGTTGCTTCCCAACCACAAGTTTCCGGGTTCAGTCCCACTTGGGGAAGTGGCTTCTAGTATTGCCTCGGGCTAACCAAAGCCTTCTGAGTGGATCTGATAGACGGAAACTGAAAGAAGCCGTCGTATATATATATCTGTATATATATATATATATATATATATATATAAATGTGTGTGTGTTTGCGTCTGTCCCCTATGACCGCTTGACAACTGGTGCATTTAAATTCCCGTAACCTAGTGGTTCGTGAAAAGAGACCGATTGAATAATTACTAGGCTTAAAAAGTCAAATGACTGAAATAGGTAAATAAAAAAATAAGTCCTTACTTCTTTAGCGTTAATATACAGGTGTTTGGAGGAGAGGAATATACTGACCCCGGCCATCTCTAGGTATGTAAGAAAGCTACTAATGCATTTTTGACCTTCCTACGTTAAATTTCTGCAGACGATATCTACGAAAATTCATACGACTTACTTTCATTCTTAGTCTGGTTGCGAGATTTTGTTTTATATTCAATTTAAAGTTATTCCTTATTAACTGATTTTTTTCTTTTTGCAAGAGAAAATCTTTGTTGGAAATGTTCTGTGGTGCTCCGCAGCTTTCTTGTTGTTTTGTTTATCAAAAATCAATATTTAATTTTTAATATGTTAATAAGTGAAATCAGCATTCACCTTCACTGTAATCTTAGAATCCCCGTTTGAAAAATTCCTCTTTTCTTTTCCGATGTGAAAGCATTCCCAAAAGTATATGAGAATAGATGAAAGAGATTTTGAAAGT
>NC_068981.1:144787063-144789088 GCF_001194135.2 Octopus bimaculoides | reverse complement strand
ATTCTGGAACAAGGACAGCAATTTCGGGGATGGAAGTAGGTCCGTTACATCGACCCCAGTGCTCAACTAGTACTTATTTTATCAAGGGAGAAAGGATGAAAGACAAAGTCGACCTCGGTAGAATTTGAACTCAGAACGTAAAGATGGACGAAAAGCCCGGCGTGCAAACAGTTCTGTCAGTTAACCGACATTTTCTGATTTATAATATTAAACATGTTAAAGGCAAAGATCTAGCAGAGTCGTAAACACGCTGGAGAAAAGGCTTAGCGGCATTTCTTCTATCTTTACGTTGAGTTGGAATACCGCCGAGGTCGACTTTGCTTTCATCCTTTCGGACTCGATAAAATAAGTACCTGTTGAACATGGTTGTCGTTGAAATCGACTTAATCCTTTCTCGAACTTGTTGCCCTTATGCCAAAATTTAAAACCAATATTAAATATTCTAAAAATTATGGTAGTAAAAATCAAAACAGGATTCAATTGAGCCAATCTGATAAAAATTTCAATTACTCTAATCAGAAAAGCATTCAGTTGAACCGATCAAATCAGCAGAGACGGTTTTAATTAAACCAATTAGAAACGGTTTCATTTGAACTAATCACAGGCAGTTTCAAAAGCACTCACCAGAATAGGTTTCATTTTTTTTTCTGGCAAAGACTATTTCAAAGAAAAAATTAGAAACGGTTCATCTGGACCAACTAGAAACAGTTTAAGTTCAACGAACATAACCGCTATAAATTTATGTTCGTGTTAAAGTGTCAGTCGCATTTTAATAATAAGTTAAAACTAAATAGAGATTGGAGGTTAACATCTTTAGCCAAATGATATGTTACTTTTTGAAAAATTATTGTTCTAGGCGTAGGCGTTAGTTTGTAGTTAAAAGTTTGCTTCCCATTCACAAGGTACCGGGTTCAGTCCCACTGCGTGGCACCTTGGTCAGATGTTTTCATTTCATGCCGACCTAATCCTTTTGAGTGGATATGATAGACGAAAACTGTAAGACGTCCGTGGAATATATATATATACATACTTACACACACGCGCACACACACATATATATATGCACACAAAGTATGGGGGTTTAGTTCACAGGTGATCTAAACGATTGGGTACGCTAGGTAAGTGCTGTAACGGATTACTGGTGGTCCAAGGTTATAGCCGAGACGGCAGTTATGGAGCCATTGCAGATTTCCGATGTAGCGGATATATAATTGTTAAACAGGACGTCAAACATTGAGGCAAGGCAAACATCTCAAGTCATATGCAATATTATTATAGGAATAAATTCAAAATCCTTACAGCTGTTTCTGGGATATCCCCGAGTATGGGATATTCCGTCATCAGAGACAAATTGGAGAAAATATGGAAAATGAGAATGTATATATCAATTAGATGACAACATAGAAGAAGAGAGTAAAAGAATAAGGATATAGAAAGAGAAAAGAAAAAAAGAAATATAAAAGTTCGTAGTTCAACTTTCCGAAGAAACCAAAGCATCAGTCCTTAGGTGCAATCCTGCGTAGAGCTTTTCTTTACTTTTACCAATTAATAGCCACCTCCGCTACCATTCTGTTATTGAACGTTAATATGTTCGCGTCTTTTTCTTGGGATGTCTACTATATCAGGACTTTAACCCACATAGATATACACAGGGATGCACCTAAAGACTTACGTTAATGGATTTACGCAGGATTGCACCTAAGGACTCAGTCTTTGGTTTCTTCGGAAAGTTGAACTATGAACTTTTATGCTTCCTTTTTCTTTTCTGCTTTCATCTTCTTATTCTTTTACTTCCGTCCTCTATGTTGTCATCTTATTGATATATACCATTCTTATTTTCCATATTCTTTCCCCTATTTGTCTCTGATGACGGAATAACCCATACTCAGATATATCTCAGAAACAGCTGTAAGGTTTTGAATTTCTTCCTATAATAACATTGTATATGACTTGAGATATTTGCCTTGCCTTAATGCTTGACGTCCTGTTTAATAATTATATATATATATATATATATATATATAT
>NC_068981.1:144782735-144786082 GCF_001194135.2 Octopus bimaculoides | reverse complement strand
TATATATACCTGCACGTGCGTGCCTGTGTTTGTTCCCCATCACCGCTTGACAATCGGCGCTGGCGTGTTTACGTCCCCGTATCTTGTCGGTTCGGTAAAAGAATAGAAAGAAGTGATATGCTTAAAAAAAGGTACTGGGGTCAATTCGTTCATCCCAAAATTCTTCAGTGCCCCAGCTTGGCCGGAAACTAATGAACTGGAACAAGCAAAAACTGAAAAGATTAAGGCGGTTAATGTGAAGAGACAATTGCAGAGGGTTGACACCCTGGGGATTAAGGACCAAGTAAAACAATACAGAGCCTGGGAAAGTAGACAGATAGGGGTGTTGAGTGCCAGAGAGAGAAGTGAGTTGGTACCTGAGTAGATATGGTACTACTAGCTCCAAAAGTTGGAGGTGGTGCTGCAGAAGAAAGGCTGTCTAAAATTTCAAGATGCTTATCATATAGAATTAAGGAAGCATGTCAAATGTAATGATTCGTTAATATCTTTTATTTGTTTCAGTCATTTGACTGCAGCCATGCTGGAGCACCGCCTTTAGTCGCGCAAATCAACCCCGGGACTTATTCTTTGTAAGCTCAGTACTTATTCTATCATCCTCTTTTGCCGAACCGCTAAGTGATGGGGACATAAACACACCAGCATCGGTTGTCAAGCAATGCTAGGGGGACAAACACGGACACACAAACACACACACACACACACACACACACACACACACACACACACACACACACACACACACACACACACACACACACATACTACGGGCTTCTTTCAGTTTCCGCCTACAAAATCCACTCACAAGGCTTTGGTCGGCCCGAGGCTATAATAGAAGACACTTGCCCAAGATACCACGCAGTGGGACTTAACCCGGAACCATGTGGTTGGTAAGCAAGCTACTTACCACACAGCCACTCCTGCGTACTATCTAAAATTAATTTTTTCAAAAATCTTGTTCATAGTTTATCGGTTGTAGATGCCGAACAGGTATTCTTCTGGGATATAAAAGAACCCACACCTTATGTCCAACAGTAGTGGGGGGGGGCAGGAGCAAATACAAAGGCATACATACACACAGGTGCGCGCACACACACACATGTATAAGCACAGACATGGGTGTATAGGAGGAAGCTTGCTTCCCAACTACATGGTGCCGAGTTCAGTCCTATCTATGTACATATATATCTATCTATGTGTGCATGTCTTTTTTTTGTGTGTTTGTCTCACCACCTCCTCTTGACAACCGCTGTTGGTGTGTTTGCCTTCTCATAGCCTAGTTGTTCGGCAAAACATACCGATAAAATAAGTAAAAAAGAAGTAATGGAGTCACTGGACTAAAAATTCAAGGTGGTGCTGTAGAATGACAGCAGACTATTTTGTGGCAAATTAGAATTACGTTTAGAATTTGTTATGAAGGAAACGCGAATTAAGATTGAGCTTACTCTATTGCGCTCGTGGCATTTCATTATGTATCATCAATAACTAAGGTATAATGTATACATGTTTCCAGTAAGTCATGGAAACTGGTGTCACCAATAAATGGACAACGGTTTCATCAAGGCCATCGAAGCAATTATATTTGAAGCAACATGATAAGAGACCTCCAATTCGCCTGGTTGTCGCTCAGGGCAACGATTTGTCTATCGAAATGGTTTTACATATAGTCACACGCACATACACGAACACACGCACACACACGAACACACACTTACACACGCACGCAAGCACACACACACACACACACACACACACATACACACACACACACGTAACTAACTTATTGTCATCAAATTTTCCCCTTTTTAGAGCTGTTGACAGTTGTTATGCAATAGGTGCTTCTAGTGGCTGTATCTTTATCTGAGTAAGTATTTCAATTCGTTCTGGCTCAGACAAGTGTGTAATCGTTTTGACGGGTTAAGTTGATCCAGCTAAGTAATTTCCAGTCTATGCTAGTGACAGATGCTAAATTATAGAGCACACCTAACATGTTTCCTGACAAATTTCGCGTTCCTTTTATAATAAAATGTTTACTTACTGTGAGAACTACTTATATTTTAATTAGAAGTGCTGATCTGAATGAAAAGTGTTTATCGAAATACCTCATGTACAATAAAATTCTGACAAAAATAACTTTCGGTACGGTACCGGAGATACGTAATTGTTTATTTGTATCCTGTCAACATTTAATTTAATGGTTTCAGTTCTCTTCTGTAATATTTTGTAGAACATGTTTGCTCAGGGAGCATACCACTACTGACTGAATATTAAAGTACAGTTAAGTGTTAAGATATCTATCGTGATGACAAAAGTAGCCTTGAATACTTTTGTTTTATATACTATCAAATACTTCTTTAATAAATATAGAAATAATAAATTAAAAAAATACCTTTAAATGCATTGAGTTGGTAGAGGTGTTATAGTATCAAAAATAGAATGCATTGCCTTGTTTGTTCCGTCAGATTGAAATCATTCTGACATCAAATATCACGGTCACCGAATGACTTCAAATCTCACGGTCGCCTACTTTCCTTTTAATTGTTTTCAGTTTCGATAAATAATGGCGGTGAACTGGGGAATTTTTAGGAAGTCTGACAGAATGTTCTACAGTATTTTTTGTTCGGGAGTTTACGTCAGTTGGCAGCACCAGTTGGCAGCACCAGTTGGCAACACCCACGACGATATCAGTGTCAAAGATGTACGTGTCTTTGCCTTTCTCCTTCATACCCTCAATACCGTGGACAAGGAAGTAACTGCTGGTCATAATAAATAATAATAGAAAATTTGTAAAGCCCCACAACCTGGGCGGAACTTTACAAATGAAGATTCATCACCTCACGAGACATGATATACGGAGATCATGAGACTTCTACTCATGAACATACCCCTGCTATCAAGGGTTAGTCTGCTGGTATGAAAGCGGATAAGTACAATTAAATAGAGAATTTATGTTTTGCATGTTCCGATCATTAACTAAGGCCATGCACGGAGATAAGCCCATGAAAGTTTTAGTCGAATAAATTAGCCCAAGGTCTTAATAAAACAAAACAAAACTGGTACACATTTCATCGGTTTCTGTGCTAAACAGCTAGGTTAGCGGGATATAAACAAAACCACACCAGATGTTAAGTATCTGTGAGTAGACACAAAAATACAACAGCATACATTCATTGATGCATGCATACATACATACATACACACATACATACGTACGCACATACGCACAAACACATATACACAACCACCCAACACATACACACACCCAAACACACACACATTCAATTTGTATGGGTCTCTCTCTCTCTCTCTCTCTCTCTCTGTATATATATATATATATATATATATATATA
>NC_068981.1:144770659-144779221 GCF_001194135.2 Octopus bimaculoides | reverse complement strand
ATATATATACGTATGTATGTATGTATGTATGTATGTATGTATGTATGTATGGTGCTGTGTGTATAAATACATTGATATAAGTACATATGTGTGTGTTGTTCGCGCGTGTGTTTGCGGTGCTATTTTTGTTTATGCATTCAAACGAAATAAGAAATCTCGTCACAAGTGTATTCGGAATTTAGATCTGCTTATCTAAGTTACTAAGCAAAGTTCACACGGAGCATTACGTAAGTCTATAGTACAGGCAAGCAATAGTAATTTAATATGGAAAATAAAACATTTCCTCTGATGTCATAAATCTTTTGAGAGTATTATTCCAAAAATACAATCTTTCACTGCTGCTGTTAATTTTCCTATTATTTTCTAGACGTGAATTAATTGGTTATATTTTGCGGTCTACAACTGTAAGTAAACTAAATTAACCCAATTTTCTTGTTAACCCTCTAAACATCAAGATTGGTAATTTTAGAAATGCTGAGAAACAGCTGGATTCCGTGACATTTTCAGCTGAAATTCTGGTGCTATTTGGCCTAAAGAGAATTCTATGCTTGATAGTAGAAGAAGAGAAACCTCTTTCCAAATTCAAATACTAATGTTCTCTATACTTACACTGTTCTGTACCATGAAATTTGAAAATGCTTAGATCAGTGCTTCTGAAAACTTTTGACATTCTGGAACATTATAGTTCAAATAAATAATCGCTGGATAATTTCATATAGAAAGTTGTAAAATAAACCTTTTTAATGTTGAAAATTTAGAAAATAACCAGAGAATTATTGCTAATTTTGTTTATTAACCATACTTAAGTATAAAAAAAATAAGATTGATACGAATTCATGAATAACAAACATTAATGTAGGTTTTATTCACCACGCACATGTATCTCCCTTGTTGTGCATCAACGCACTAAGTTTACAGATGCAAAACACTGACATAGAAAGTAACAGAAATGTGTTAAATAAAGAATTTTGAAATAAAAGAACTTTGGCCAAAGAATATTAAATTAAGTTGGAATGTATATGTCATTCAATGGTTTCATATTACAATGCATTTACAGTAGACTACCGGTATCAGCATTTGAAATGTGTGTTATAGAGGAAATCTGCTCTAATAGTTAAAAGCCACGAGACCTGTTATCGATTAGAAACTTTCACAACAGCGATAATAATATGTTCTGTCTCAGGAGGACAGAGGCTTAAGACCAATCTACAGTCTTCGAGGGTCAGTTACGAATACCACTCAGGCAGCAGCTTTTAAAAAACAGAATCAAAAACAATTGGATTAACTAAGCTTTCAAAAATGAAAATAACAATCTGAAAGTTGTGAATGACTTTTTGAAGCTCTGGAGTCCCGTGCAGAACGTACCTAGCGTAATGAGAATTAAATGGGAAAACTAGCTGAATACAACGAACGCCTGTGCAGCCTAGAGAACAGTATCAGTATTCTTTTCTACTCTAGGCACAAGGCCCGAAATTTTGGGGGATGGGCTAGTCGATTACATCGATCCCAGTACGCAACTGGTACTTAATTTATCGAGCTCGAAAGGATGAAAAGCCAAGTCGACCTCGGTGGAATTTGAACTGAAAAGGTAAAGACAGACGAAATACCGCTAAGCATTTTGCCCGGCGTGCTAACGTTTCTTATTTTGTTAATGCCCAGGAGGGGCTAAACATAGAGGAGACAAACAAGGACAGACAAAGGGATTAAGTCGATTACATCGACCCGAGTGCGTAACTAGTACTTAATTTATCGACCCCGAAAGGATGAAAGGCAAAGTCGATCTCGGCGGAATTTGAACGCAGAACATAACGGTAGACGAAATACCGCTAAGCATTTCGCCCGGCGTGCTAACGTTTCTGCCAGATCGCTGCCTTAGAACGGTATCAATATTAACAGAAAGTGCAGCCACCCTTGGTCATAACATCTTGATCATAACATTTTGTCACATTTTTTTTACGATTTTACTTTTGGAATAGTATGTAACGAAACCGAGTGTGAAGGCCTGAAACTGTCAAAATGCGATATCAAAACCCGATTATATTATATATAGGCTATGTGATGTAACATTGTTCTTAAAACAATACGCATTACCGTTTGTCAGAAGAAATTCACGGCAATATGTTAAATAAAAACGTGAGCATTTATCTCTAATAGGTTAGTCTACACGGAAACATGAAATACCTTCGTTGAGGGAACAGTTTCGGTAGAGAGATTCTCTTTACTGATATTGATTGTGAAAACACATTACGCCAAGGGAGGAATGATGTCATTGGACCGTAGGATAAGTGCATCTCTGTCGGTACGCTTCGAATCTATCTACTATGAACTGTTGTTCTTATATTATAACAACAAATAGTAAATTTGGTGATATAGGTAAAATTTGGTCAAAATATAATTAACTGATTATAAGCAGAGTAAGATGTCATAATTAACATAAGGCGAGACTGTTTCTGTAGCTATGATCTTTCCAAGTTCGGGTGTACAAGAACTTGTTAAATGATATTGATAACATCTAAAACATGGAGATGTATCGGCAGTGGCTTCCAACATAACTCTTCTGTCTTGTTCCACAAGTAGCAAAAGGCTCTTTGTGCTGCATCTTCCATCCTTCGCACAGCTTATTCCATTGGTTGTACGAATTCTCAGTACTGACAGGACTGGAATTCCATACAGATAACCTTGACTCTGAATAGTCATGACTATATCCCTTCTCATTCAAATCTTCCAAAAGTTTCTGATACTTAGTATGTTTCCATTTAAAGGTGTGATCACATAAGACTGTAAGCGCGATCAAGACTATTTTCTTTGCTTTTTCTGACAACAGAACTGTATACAGCTTTATATTAGACATCGCTATTTTGTGCACCTCTAATTAATTGAATATTTTTAAAAGTCCTGTTGTTGATTAACAGTTGCAGGTTTTAATACAAATAATATCAAAATGACATACCCATCAATACTCCTACCTAATGCATTGACAAGCTTGATAGAGCTGTCTGTGACAAAAGCAAAATGAGTGGACTGTTATGAAGCTCAGCTGGTCAATGAATTCAAAATCAGCGAACAAAAGAACAATTACGAACAGCTTCGATACCAACAGATTTATACACAGATATTAATTAAAATTCCCACCTGGAGTTACTGATCAACATGATTATGTGTTTCTCTATTTGCTTAGTGTGGGGGAGTAGGTGTTTTAGTAAAATCTTAGATAATTGAAAATTTCCAAACGAAGAAAAAATAATTTTCGCAACATATTCTGTAAATTTTACCTGTAAGGCGAGCAAGGAAAATATATGATACTTGTTTCGACTCTTTGTGGTTCATATTGCCTAAATTCTACCAATGTGAGTTTGATTGTTTATTAGGCGCCAACGCTACTTTACAGGACGAAGTGAACAAGAAAAATTAAGAAGAGAATTTATATACATTCCAAACACTATGAAGTACGGTAATTTTCTAATTTCAAATAAAATTGTTATGGATTTTACCATTTGCCTTTTCAGTTCTAATAAAGAAATTTTTCTTCATAAAGAGACTGGCCTTGGTGCTAGTGACAACGAATCACAGACGTCCGGCGACATATATATATCAATATGGACATGTAGAATATGTGTTCGCATGTGTGTATGCGTGTGTATGCGGGCGTGATTGGTGTTTCCATGTGTACATGCGCGTATGTGTATGTATGTCTTTGTGCCTATGATAGATAAATAACTAAACGCGCGCACACACACACACACACACACACACATATATATATATATATGTATATATATATCACTAGTTACTTATAACGTGAGATGAGTAGATAGCTGAATGCATAGATATATGCATACATATGTTTTGGGTCATCTCATAAATGATGCGGTCTTTTATACTTTTATTTTTCAAAATTAAGATAAACAAAGTTCTTTTTTAATCTAAAATATACTCTTCTTCATTTTCTACAATGCTTTTCCATCCATATGGTAGACTTGCAAAGCTCTTCCTCCAAAATTCACTTCCCCTCGAGTACTATTCTAACCTCGTCAACAGAGTATATGTTTTATTCATCCAAATGGTTTTGAAATCTGCGGAATAAATGATATTCAAAGGGGGCAATGCTCGGCGAAAATGGTGGGTGGGGCATCGTTTCCTATTCAAACTGCTCCAGCCTTTGGAATGTCATATTTTTTTGGTTTTCAAACCAAAGATGGTCGTTTTTCTTCTAGCGCTGACTTAAGCTGCATACAGTAGATCTCCTTTGTAGATCATTTGTTTTGAGATTAAAAGTTCAAAGTGGACTAAACCTTTCAGATCCTAAGCAGATAACAACACCTTATGTGGATGAAGACCTTCTTTAGCCATGGGTGCCGGTGTTTCTCCTTCCCTACTCATTGTCTTCGGCACTTGATATTCTCATAGAGAACCCATTTCTCGTCACCAGTCAGTATTCGGTCCAAAACGGTTTATCTGTGAGACGTAACAGAAAACAAGAGCACACATTCACTCTCTGCGGGCGATTAGACGCGGAAAGTTTGTGAGGAATGCATTGAACAATTTACGAACTTTTCCAATAGCATGCAGATGTCGATGAATGGTTGAATGACCAAATCCAAGCTTCTCTGCTAGTTCTTCAACAGTTACCATGGGATTTTGTTCCACCAGGGTTTCCAGTACGTCCTCGTCGAGCTCCACAGATCTTCTAGGACGACACTCGCCTTCTACTCTGTAGTTATTCCGCTCGGAATTTTCGGAACCACCGATGACACTGGCTTACGCTTATTGTCCGTTCTCCAAACAGTGCATTAATATTCCTCGCACCTTCCGCTGAGTTGTTGTCTTTATTGAACTCATGAAGCAAAATTTGCCGAATATGCTCCTTTGTCACTCTCATTATAGCTTTTTTAAAATAACCGTTAAAATCGAAATGCACTTTGCAAAACTTGCACTAAGGATTAAGAACAAGGCAAAATTACTACCTGGTTTTATTGCAATTTTATGCAGGTAGTTTATCCTGTCTCCATCCGACTTTTAGTTCATGCAATTGAAAAAACCGCATTTTTTATGGGATGACCCTATAGTAGGTAAAATGAGAGTGACAAATTCGACATCTCACTCTATCGTCTTAAAAAAAAGCACATGTGATAACGTAGCCTGACACACACACGCGCGCCCGCATATATATATATATGCGGCTTTGGCTGTGTGGTAATAAAGTTACCTCCCAACTAGATGGTTCCCGTTTCAGATCCACTCTTTGGCACCTCCGCCAGAAGTTTTCCACCATAGCCTCAGGCCGACCAACGCCTTTGGTAAAGGGAAACTGAAAGAACCCGTTGTTTATACATACATATATATATATATATATATATATATATATAATTGTTATACTTCGAGCTGGTCACTTGTTTTGTTTTTACAATTAACCACACGCAATATATACACGTTCTTCACTTCAGCTTTAGTATTATTATTCTTATTTTAGTGTCCTTTGTCTGAAATCTTTCGTCACACATCCTGTGGTCTCTTTAGCAACTTTCTATCCTATGTGTCACTTTCTGGTCTGCGTAGTCTATTCTTAACCGATTAAATTAGTGCCAAGCTTAACAGGGAAACAAATACTGAGGTCGATTCATTCGACTAATAATTCTTCAAGGCAATACTCCAGAATCATCGCACTCTAATCACTGAAACAAGTAAATATATACATATGTAAATTCAAGTACACACACACACATTTTCAATAAACTGTCTTTACAATCTAAAGACAACGAACAAAGGATGTAACTGTAAAAGTATAAGATAAACAAGTCATTAAAAATATAAAGGCGATGCAGTTTGGAGTTGACTAACGTCAAAATTAGCTCCGATAGCAAAAATTTTGCCATTGCAAAACGTTTTTCTGTTTAAAACATGTTCTACATAATGTGCAGGTTTTAATTAGAATTAATTTTATGAAATATAAGATTATCATATACATGCGTATAGAAACATTTAGGTTTCCTCACTGGATATCAATGATACTATTTTTGTATCTTTATTCGTCTCCAGGCTTAATACCAAGTCCACCACTAGCACTAGCTCCTGGTTGTTATGTGATTTTAGCAAAGTTAATGGTTGCAAGTTCTTAGGAAAAGTTCTCCGCTTTAATGGTAATTCGATATCATCATGCGGTATTTGTTACTGAAGCAATTTATGAGTGATACTTTATTTCTGCTTTTCTCGCTCCAGCGAACCTGGAGACCTGCAAATGTCGAGAAGACAAATTCCTTCCTCTGATCAAGCAATAAAACGTTGATATTGTATAGTGTAGGTATTTGGAGTGAAAACTATCATATTTACACATAAATATACAAAAATTAGCGCTGTTGGAAAAGGCATGTTTGCAACATAATATGTTGGTCTGCACAATGGGATATAAAATTTAAGGAAAGGAACGTTAGGAATGATTCGTTCGAGGTGCTCTCAAAACTATTACATGAATTAGAAGGCAAACAAATGTTGCGTCACTGCAATATAATGTAATACAATTGTCAGCATGCTTGCTTGTTAGCAAAATATGTCTGGTTTAATATGCTTCGGGTATCATGTATTGGCCCACCAAATATGCATGGTTCAAATAAAGTCGATTGTTCTTACTGTTTAATCTGAAGTAGTAGGCATATTGTGTGTGTGTGTGTGTGTGTGTGTGTGTGTGTGTGTGTGTGTGTGTGCATGCGCGGGTTCGTGCGTGTCTGTGTGTGTGTTTATGTGTGTGTATGTATGGGTGTATGTGTAAGTTTACCGCTTCTCATACTATTAGTATGGTAGCCTCTCCATCATCCCTCTCTCTCTCCTCTTCCGTCTCTATTTGGCATATTCATAAGCATGTTTACATATATGTACGCAAATAATGTATGCATATACAGTGATTCAAGCGGATTGAGTAAGCGACAACGCACGTGGTAGAATAACTAACAAGAGAACAACACGGGTGTGGCAAATGGAATGGGAGAATTTAAACCGCAAATTAAATAATGATTTCAGTTCCACATTCCGAGAACATTATAAAACAAGACAATCAGATAGGAATCTGAGAAGGCCGAACGGTATAGGGGCCTAAAAAGTTGTTACAATAACACCCACCGAAGTGAACGAAGTATATATATATACACTACAGTCATTTTGTGATCTTTGCTACTTTGGTATCTAGTAACCAATTTATTTTGTCCGAGTTAATTGTTAACTTAGAGAAAATAAATACATATAATATAATATAATATATATATATATATATATATATATATATATATATATATATATATATATATGCAGTCTGCGTAAGGTGTTTGAGGATAGGCCTTTTTTCGGTCATTGCTGCATATTTTACTAACTCTGTTTAATCTTTGTTTTAGAAAATAATAATGGCAGACCCTCAGCTTACTCAAGAAATGAAAAGGCATACTGTTATTGTGGTTATAATGGCTGAGCATAGCAATTTAGAAATATCTTGATTTTTAAAAGTTGGCAGACATTTCGTCTACAAAGTTTGTAAGGAGCTAGAGCTTGAAGATGGAAGCATATCACCAGTATCAAAGCACAAAAAGCATTCTACACGCTCTGAAATCATTAGAACATCTGAATTTATCCAGGATCTTCAACAGACATATTGATTACAATCCCAGAAAGTCCACGAGGACAATTGCAAAAGATCTCCATGTGTCAGAAGGAACAGTCAGAAATGTTGTCCACAAAGAGATCAGGTATAAGTCTTATATGATGATGAAAGGCCAATTTGTCAGAAAAGGCAAAAGAAAATCACTACATCAGATATAAAAGGCTCTTAAAGAAACTCAAAAATCCATCAGAAGAAGATTTGATTTGTTTTTTCTCAAACGAGTAAAACTTCGACCAAGATCAAAAAGTTAACAGAAGAAATGACAGATAATTACGCGCAGAAGGTTCAACTGTTATGTATGCGAAATTTCTTGCATCTGTTATGGTTTTAGGGGTTGTCCGCAATGAAGGACCTATGATGCCTCTCTACTTCTTTCCATAAGACCTTAGAGTTAACTCTGCCGCCTATATTGAGGTCCTCGAAATAATTGTGGATAGTCAGTGTATGCAATGGAAGGCCATATGTCTTTCAGTAAGATTCTGTACTATCACACATGGCTCCAGTAGCACAGGAATGGATGGCCGAAAATGTTCATAATCACATATTCTCTAACATTTGGCCTCCTAATTCGCCAGATCTCAGTCCATTGGACTATTTACATGCGTTGTTGAGAGAGAGGTCAAAGAACACGCTCATAACACCAAAGATACTTTGAAAGCTACTATTTGTTAGAGTAATATCCAAAATGAATCTGGACTTGATTCGAGCATGTAGATGAATTAGGTCTCATATAGAAGAACTTGTTGAAGATGTAGGTGGCTTTATTGAATAACATTATAGAAAACAAGGGTTATTTTTTATCCTCATAGCATTTTTGATAAATAGAGTTATTATCTGTTACTATATATCTGTTAATAATAAGAGATGTAAATATAAATCTGTCCTCAAATATCTTACGCACCCTGTATACGCATATATAT
>NC_068981.1:144766899-144770536 GCF_001194135.2 Octopus bimaculoides | reverse complement strand
TGTATGTATGCATGTATGTATGTGTGCGGTAAATGTTTTCTTTCGGTGACCATAATCTTTTAAAATTGAGATATACGACTATTCTCCCCTTTAAGTGTTAACTATTTTTGTTCTACCAGGATATCAATCTTTCTTATTATTCTTGACGTTTTTCTATCATTAACGTATAACAAATAAATAGAAAAAAAAAAGGAGATATGTTCTTGCGTTGAACTGTTCGCGTTCCTTCCTGGCTTTATCTTAATGGGAGTGATATTTTTCCTAGTTTTACTGCAGGCTAGAGTCTTGATAATGAGGTTTTATGACCGCTTTCATTCGGCTTACTGCAATCATTGCAGAGCTTCAGGAAATTGTTGTTGATTCTCTCAAGCGATGTTTCTCTATGCATTTTCCAAATAAAAGTTTTAGAGTCGAAGTCAAGGGATTTTAAATATAAACATTGCAAAAGGAACGATATACAAATGTTACTTGAAAAGGTTTTGACATCTCATACATGATAAAGTGATTAAAATGACTATTTTTAATGTGCTAACAAAGAGCGGGATAACTAGAAATTCTGATAGGAAACACTTGCTCAAGGTGCTACGCAATTACATCAAACCACGAATCACCTGATTGCGAAGCAAATTATTCAATCCTTTGAATGCTTGTATCCATTATAAAAAAACACACGTACACACACAGACACATGTACATACATATACACACACACGTACACACGTACCGTATCATGCATTATTAATAAACAATATAGCATAAAATTTAAGATGCATATAAGTGAGTTTTATCATCACATTAATGCCAGATTTCTAGAGCGAAATCTCTCCTGGTTGTTAGAAGAGAGCTAACAGCAACAGTTAGGTAGTGTAAGGTGGTGTTAATAGATGAGACACACACGATCGAATATTCTTATTTGTACTCCGTTAGAGAAACGCCAATAACTTAGATCACTCGAATTATTTCATTCATCACCTCTACTCATGAGTAACATGCAATTAAAACCTTCAGAGCTGCTACAGTTTGTAGGCCCCGAATTCATGTATGATGTCTCCTAGGAATCTCAGATCCGCAACAGAACAATAATTAAATCACTAAACTTCCTCTGAAGGCCAAGAGACACTTCAACGCCTAACAGTTAATTGGCCTATCTTAAGTTCAAATGAGATCGCATTAGAATACTTTTTCAGTATTAGTGCTCGCTCTTCCCTTTCTGCCATGCCATGCCACATTACGGACAATCTGGGTCGCATCCAGAAAACTTCCACTGACAGAATAACATTGAATTATTCAATAGAAACAAATCGATGTCTCCTAGCTCTGTCTTTTCTACCTCTACAATAGTGGACTTGTACCTCCTTAATGGCTGTTTTCTCACCTAATTCACGTGACTCGCTTCTTCTCTTCACTCTTGTCTTGTTCACTGAACCGAACCAGTTCATTCTTTCACAGAACGTCAGTCGACTGAAATTCCCTCTCTACCCAATTTGCAGCAATTTTCAGAAGAACCTCAGTCACGGTAATACGAAGGGACTGCGAAAGCTACGGCCTTCCTCTAAACAAAATAAGTGGCTAAAAATGAAAACTTCAAATCTTTTTTTCTTTAGAATAAAATACAGTTACCAACAAATGTATTTTCAATAATACACACAAAAGGGTGGAGGATTGGCAGAAAATAGGGGACTTAAGGCATATGCATAATTTAGATACATATTTTTTACATGCTTATTTGAAATAGCACTAAGGTAGACTTTAGATTTCGTCCTTCCATTGTCGAAATATAGACTATAAGCATCTTCCAAATACCGCCTCTACATTTGTGTTCTCTGCTTTGCCAATCGATAATATACACACATGCACTCATCCACAGACGTATGTACGTTTATATAATCACACGCACGTATGTATGTCTATACATATATGTGTTATGTGTGTCTGTGTTAAACGGGGGTGTGTATGTTAGTGTATGTATTACAGAATGAGAAATTGATATGGAAAGGTTTCGTGTAACCAGCTTTATTTGACCGACTGTACCCCGACTGAACAACAATCAGGACCAAATAAAACTGGCTAAACGAGATAGCTATGGCGGTGCGTGTGTGTATGTATGTGTGTTCCGTGTGTATGACATCCATTTTGGAGTACAAAATGACAGATCGTTAGGAAGGAGAGACAAAAAAAGAAAAGAAAGAAAAAAGCAAAGGGCCACTGATGAGGTCAGAGAAGTGTGACGAAAGAACTCTGGACGAAATACATTTAATATGAAATAAAGCTGAAGCAAGTGAACACAGAATATATATATACACACACACGCACACACATATATACATATATGCATATATATAAAAAAATGGAGGTGGAAATAATACAGAAGTCTAATACATTTCAATATAAGAAAGAATTTAATAGAAAATTATTTAAAAATTTACATTAAAAAAATATTACCTGTTTCGATGTATCTCATCTTATTAGATATCAATTATTATAAATTTTTACTGATATCGAGAAAAAGTATTTTCTTTCTAAAATTTTTAAAATCATTTTTATTAAATTCCCTCTCAAATTGAAATGTCTTAGACTTATATCTGTGCTATTTTAACCTCCATCTTTTATATATAAAAATTTGATTTGTATAGATCTCTAAACTGCTTTCAAGTATCTCTGTCTCTCTCTATATATATGTATACACACATACATTTTTTTATTCTTTTACTTGTTTCAGCCATATGACTGCAGCTATGAGATCTAGTCAAAGAAATCAACCCCAGGACTTATTCTTTGTAAGCCTAGAACTTATTTCATCGGCGTCTTTTGCCAAACCACTAAGTTACAGGACTTAAACACACCAACACCGGTTGTAAAGCGGCGGTAATGGGGAACAAGCACAGATACAAAGTCACACACACGCAAATATATATACATGTATATACGAAGGGATTCTTTCAGTTTCCATTTACCAAAACTACTCACAAGGCTTTGGTCGGCCTGAGGCTATATTAGAAAACACTCGGCAAAGGCGCCACGTAGTGGGATTGAACCTGAAATGATGTGGTTAGAAATGTAGCTTCTAACCATACAGCCACACCCATACCTACATGTATAGTGAAATAAAACACGAGATGTTACTTATAAGACGTTTACTTATACTATGTTATATACGTTTCGTCGTTTCATTGACTCAAGGGAATTATTATTATTTACATAAGGTAAATTACATAATGAAGACATTGGAAAATCGTCAGAAACGAGTAACTTTTATGCGTAACATTATTGCATCGTAGAAATCTTGACAGAATCAAACATCGAGTTGTTTACTCGTCAATGTCACAATGATTGATTCGTTCACCACTGCAACAATCTTGCAATGTTAAGCAGAAAAGTTATAGGTCTCTGGCTTGATAATAAATCTTGATTATCTATTTGACATTCTAAGCCTGATAATCGCACTGTATTAATGAAATGGTGTAATTAAATTATGAAATTAAAACATATCATTCTCTCATATTTTGTTATATCTCATACACGTACTATTTGAAACCCCGCAAATATAATAACACTAACAGAAAAACATATGACGTTATAAATATTGGTTTTGTCGTACAATTAAAAGTTCCGACTGCACTAAGCGATTATATATATA
>NC_068981.1:144761743-144763559 GCF_001194135.2 Octopus bimaculoides | reverse complement strand
ATATATATAATACGTGCAGGCATACATACATCCGGTATTTACAAACCTTTCACTCTGTTTTTACAAAGTTACACGTTTTGGTAAGTGTGTCTGGCTTAGCAGTTTTTTTTTAACTACACCCTGTGAAGTTTTGTTATGATCTGTTTGATTAAACAGTGTAGCACAGAAAGAAAATTTAGTTACGAGAAAGAACAAGAAAGTGGTAAGGTAGTGCTAATCATATTTTCTCTAATGTGATATATCGAAATAGACTAATATCCTAAGAGAC
The DNA here is from genome assembly GCF_001194135.2 of Octopus bimaculoides. Classification (NCBI taxonomy): domain Eukaryota; kingdom Metazoa; phylum Mollusca; class Cephalopoda; order Octopoda; family Octopodidae; genus Octopus; species Octopus bimaculoides. The sequence continues at coordinate 144,763,291 of NC_068981.1, read as the reverse complement.
TAATATTTCAGTCCCGATTAATTTATAATGGCATCTAATTAATCTTTGAGAATGTTTGTAAGTTATACTCCCGAGTCACCTATAAATACCGCTTACTGTTAAAGAAAATATCAAAATCAGTTATGGTTATATGAAAAATATCTGGAACATGTCAAATAATTAGCTCAAACAACATTCAGGAAACTTGTATTCTGACTTGGAAATCCTGCAAGAAAGCAGTGACTACAAAGCGAAGGTAAAATCTCAGGTGAATAATAAAGACACAATTAAATTATGTACAGGTATAAGCGGCGGTAATTTTGAAAGGTGTTTTCTCGATTACAATTCCGTCTTTAGAGTAATGAAATGAAGACTACCACAGCATTGTCCAGCTATATATTGCATTTCAAGCAAACATGTCATTTGACTAATTAGTTAAGACATCACAATCTACAGAAATATTACACTGCATTACTAAAAATGTAGTAAATGTCATATAATAGCAAAACAGGTTGCAATTTTAAACAACATTCGTACATCATAACAAAATGCATCACAGAAAAAACTTCAGCAAATTTCTTCAAATAACCATAGTTTGGAGTTTCCACGAAGTCATTGATGTGAATAGTAACATTTACGACATGTTCTTTTAGTTGTTTCAGCCATTTGACAAAGGCCATGCTGGAGCACCGCCTTTAGTGGAAGAAATCGATCCTATTTACCGGTCTTTTTTGCCAAACACCTAAGTGACGGGGTCGCAAACACACCAATATCGATTGTCAAGCGATGGTGGCGGGACAATCACAGACACTAATAAATATATATACATATATATACGATGGGCTTTTCACAGTTTCCGTCTACCAAATCCACTCATAAGGCTTTCACCGGCCAGAGGCTATAGTAGAAGACACTTGCCCACGTTGCTATGCAGTAGGACTGAACCCGGCACCATGTAATTGGGAAGCAAGCCTCTTATCACACAGCCACTCCTGCACTAATGGAGAATTTGTTTTCAGGTTCGTTTCTTTTAGAATTAGAGTAGTGTGACGAATAATATGAAGTTTCTCAGAAATATGGAGGTAACAGTAGTTTTTCGAATAGCGCAAAGCAGTGTTGCCGTAATTAGATTTATCTACGAGGTACTGGTAGTTTCCCTCTTATTCATTGATATTTATGTATATTTTGAAAATAAACTGGTGGTTTACAGACTGCAATGATATAAAGAGATTTTGTGCGGGAACAGGCAATATTGGTGGAGTTATTTATAAATCCTATAAATCTTCTTTATGTATTATTGGTGGGTGCAAACGTACATTATACAATGATTTTCTATGAAAGTTTCTTGCTAAGGAAAAACTCATTATTTCAACAATTGCATGTTGGTCAACACATTTTGTTCTATGTTCCTTTGCAAAAATTTTGCTTGAAACTCCTAATGGTGCTTGGCAAGTTATATGCTCGTATGCGCGCCTGCATGTTTGTATATATATGTGCGAATATATATATATCGATCGATCGATCGATCGAGAGAGATGTATGTATATGTATATATATATATATATATAT
>NC_068981.1:144760833-144761689 GCF_001194135.2 Octopus bimaculoides | reverse complement strand
TGTGTGTGTGTGTGTGTGTGTGTGTGTGTGTGTGTGTGTGTGTGTGTGTACCTGATCCTGTATATAGGCTGACCTGTCAAGACTTTTTGCATTGCAGCAACTTGATCTTCAGATACGGTTTCATAGGGGAATCGAACTTCTGTTTTAGAAGATACTTGCCAACGTATCATCTACTACAGGGGAAAATCAGTGTTTTTGCAGTGAATTCAGTGTGTGTACATCTGTGTGTGTGAGTGTGTGTGTGCGCGTGCACTCGTGTCTATGTGTCGCTTTGTGCCTGTATTGGCCATCTTACACCGCATGACAAGAATGTTTTGGCAAAACAAACGATAGAATATGCGCCAGAGTTGACAGTAGATATTGATTTCAAACCATGGCGCAAGACCAGCAATAACGGAGCAGAGAGTAAGTCGTTTATATCGACCCCAGTGCTCAACTGATACTTATTTCATTAAACCTGAAAAGTAAAGTTGACACCGGCGGAAATAAAAGTGAACAAATATGAGGTATGTTTTGTTAGATGAAAACCCTATGGTGGGGCTCAAGCATGACAAGCACGACCACAGGCTGATGATTGGCACGAGTAAAAGATAAGATAGACACATGTAGTAGACACACATGTAGAAAATTCATGTATTATTTAAAACAGTTTGGTTCGGTTTTTGCGACTTAAGGTTTCGCAAGCCACTAACAGAAGCCCGTTTCTTTCAGGTTGAGCCTCTGTTAGATGCTGCAAATTTAAGTTGCATGATACACGAAACTCCTATTTAATGTGCTGAGTGATCTTTTTTTCCGTTTGTTCACTCACTCGTGTACACACACACACACACACACACACACACACACACACACACAC
>NC_068981.1:144759367-144760823 GCF_001194135.2 Octopus bimaculoides | reverse complement strand
ACACATATATATATATATATATATTTACGCGTGCGCATACATATACACACATGTATGTATACCCAACGTAAAATTTATTGAAATATACACATACTTTTGTTACATAGACTTATCATTTGCAGGTGTGTATATATTTAACCACGTGAGTCTTTGAGTGTTTGTACGTATCCTCTTTAATTCAACGTAAGCAGGAAGTATGTGTGTATACATCCTGACCCAGCTGTTTCGGAAAAGCATCCATTTTAAAACCACCAAAACTAAATATTAAAAAAAAACAAAAAAATGGAATATACACGTATAAATGTAAACAAAGATATATATAAACACAATTAAAAAAAACACACACAAGAATACTCTCATATACTCTTGTGCAAAAACACGGGCAAATTGTTCATATTAACATACGCGAGGTCACAAGACGTAGCGATATACAAACTTAGAAGCTGGAAATATTTTCGTTTTAGTCATTTGTTTATAGATACGTGATATTATTTGATATTTAAATTCAGTTGTGGACGTGGGGTAATATATTTTCTCTGTGCAGACACTGGTTTAGAAGATTACATATAAGACATATAAAGGCGTAGTCATAAAATTGTACACACAATGCATACATGCTGACATAGATACATACATACATACATACATACACATATATATATATATATAACAACGACCTCAGTATCAAAAGGGAAATCATGGTAATCCGAGCTGTCATCCTTTCCACACTCCTCTATGTATGTGAGGCGTGGGTGTTGTATCGACGTGAATTTAAGAAACTCGAAAGTTTCCAAAACTACAAACGTTGCGCAATCATATATTACCAGTGAAGAGATTCTGTACCAGGCAGGACTATCTAGCACTGAAGCTACCATGACAGACGAAATCTCCGCTGGTCGAGACACATCATACATATGCTTCAATCGCACCCATCCATCAAATCCTCTTTGCATAGTTGGTCTCAGGCAGCAGACCGTGCAGAGCTCCCACGTTCCATTTCCGAGACCAACTCAAGGCCACTCTCTTCCGCTGCTCCATTGACCCAAATACCTGAGACACAATCGCCAAGGACCGCTAAAAGTGGCGGCATATCAACGTCAGGGGAACACAAATGGTGGAAAATAATAGACGTCAAGTGGCAGATTTTAGACATCGAAAACGCAAAGAGAGACACGCACTTCCGCGACCTCGCCAACTCTACCCTGTGATAAATGCCCCTGGCTATTCTATACCGTTCATGGCCTGAACTGCCTCGTCAGGCACCTCTGCACCTATCAAGATGAAGAGGCTCAATCAATGGAAATAGATGTAATTCATGGAGACGGAAACTGAAAGAAGCCCATCGTATATATCATATATATATACGACGGGCTTCTTTCAGTTTCCATCTACCAAATCAACTCACAAGACTTTGGTCGGCCCGAGGGCACAATGGAAAACACCTGCCCAAGGTGCC
>NC_068981.1:144759067-144759327 GCF_001194135.2 Octopus bimaculoides | reverse complement strand
CCCCTACGCCTATATATATATATATATATATATATATATATATGTTTGTGTGTCTGTGTTTGTTGCCCCACCATCGCTTGACAACGTTATTAGTGTTTTTACGTCCCCCGTAACTTAGCAGTTCGGCAAAAAAGGCCGATAGAATACGTACTACGCTTACAAAGAATAAGTCTTGGGATCGATTTGTTCAACTAAAGGTGGTGCTCCAGCGTGGCAGCAGTCAAATGACTGAAATAAGTAAATGAATAAAAGAATACATA